>NC_051413.1:3164774-3165475 GCF_015228065.2 Penaeus monodon
TCAAAAAAAACTTTCCAGGTTGCCAAAAAAAAAAATTTTCACTTGAAATCACCTTTCCCGAAACCATTTTGTTGAACCAAACCCAGGGAACTCGGAGAGTACCGCCCCCACTCAATATATATACACAACTTGACTGTCACGGTAGGGAGAATAGGCGGGGGGAAAATAGGTGGGCTTAAAGGGGCGTTAAACCCAAAAACCCGCCAGAAAATAAGCCCTGATGTTCCCGTTAAAAAGATATGGTGATTTTTTAACATGACGACTTTTTTTAAACGGGTTTTTTACGAGGTTTTGGGCAACACTCGCCTTAGCTATGGGTTGCTAAAGGGTTTAGGAAAGAATATTTAACTGTAGTAAAAATGCCGTTGTCGTGATAAAATTAAACCAAGCCCTTTGATTTTGCTGAAAATAACTTCATTTTTTTCAGATAGAATTTTTGAAGAATACTACTGAAAGTAAGTTTCCGAAAGAAATTGTAAAAGTGGATGATCAATAGTTTTTAATGAAAAGAATGGTGATATGAAAACAAAAAGTTAAAAGAAATTCGATAACCTTTTCAGTACAAAAAATAAAACAAATCCTTGCTTATAGTACATTTTTTTTGCATTTGTTTATAAAAAAACAAGTAATCGTTTTTAATTGTTTTTATAAGTTGGAATTGTTGTCATTTTTTACTTCGCGCATTAAAATATAAAATACAT
>NC_051413.1:3171070-3171326 GCF_015228065.2 Penaeus monodon
ATAATTAGAAGGAAAACGAGAAGATTTTTGGGGGTTTTAACCATGAAAAAAAAAAGTTTTATTGCTGCTCAAGACTGGATATGGATTTGTGTGAGTTCTGTAAGATCCTTTGGAGTATTCATAGTTGTTATTGTACGGATATATATTTTTTTCTTTTTCTTGTACAAATTCAACATTTCTGGCTTGCTCGTCACTCGCCATTGCAGCGAAGCCATTGGCCCATGTATGTCTTTTTTTCCCTTCACACATCCACAAA
>NC_051413.1:3171406-3172710 GCF_015228065.2 Penaeus monodon
TAAAGAAATGCTATTTCTTTTAAACACACACAAGTGAGCACAAGGAGCGCAAGTACGTGAATCAGTCAACACTTAGTTTTGAGTTGCCATGGTGGTTTTTTTTGTAAAAATGTATTAAATTTATTCTCTTCTAGGAGAGAGCTTTTGCCTGGTAATGCCATTGACACGAAATCGTCCGGTTACAGTAACAACATATATATGTTTCTATCGGCTTTATATGAGCATTTTATCTAACTTTATTAACTTTACAAGATTTATTTTTATTTTCCCAAATATGCCTTGCTATCAAAGTCTATATCACACGTCCTAACTTTATATAAAACACACAAAACTCCTCTAACAAGCATTGGAAAAAAAAATAAACGCTTTGGTACCTTCCCTTGATCTCCCAAAAAAAACGGCTCTATGCCAGACGTATCAGTCAATAAGGCAATGCTTAGAAGGACGAATGATTGATTGTAAAAAGAACCTGGCTTCGCAAAAAAAGTAAATATTATGTAAAAAGTAACAGTAAGAAAAGATAGATACGCTTGGAATAGGTGGTTAATAAAATGTATGTTTAAAAAATTTACCAGTTTATTTCTTTTCAGGCTGCATCTTTTATTCATTAATTGGTTCTAGTGGTATCCTGGGAAAAGAATAATTATTTTGTTAATGCACAGATGAAAATATAAGGCAAAAAAACCCTTTTTTTTGTTAGTTAAATTAGGTTATTTATTACTATTATTATATTTTAACTGACGGACGAAACAAACAGACAAAATTACCGTAACCCCATGTCCCTTCCCATACCCTCCGTGTCCTCCATGTCCGTATCCTCCGCCGCCATGTCCCCCATGTCCGTATCCGCCGCCGCCATGTCCTTTGCCATATCCGCCCCCGTGGCCTCCATGTCCTTTGCCATATCCGCCGCCATGACCTCCATGTCCTTCCCCATATCCGCCGCCGTGTCCCCATGTCCTTTGCCATACCCGCCACCGTGTCCCCCATGACCGTGTCCGTATCCACCCCCCCCGGCCCTTTTGCCATAGCCTCCTCCATAAACCTTTTCCATCCCCTCCGTGGCCGCCATGACCTTTTCCATACCCGCCGTGCCCCTTTACCATGTCCCCGTAGCCATAGCCGGGTCGGCCGGGGGACAGGGCCACCATACCAGCACGACAAGAGCCACAAGAGATACTCGCTGGAGGAAAAGACATTATGCTGTAAAGATACATTTCATTTTTTCTTTTTTATGCATCATATTACGAAGGAATAAAGGTAACCCCTTTGCTGGGATCAACCTTACTCAAATATAATTCCGT
>NC_051413.1:3172757-3173117 GCF_015228065.2 Penaeus monodon
GGGAAGAAAATCGTTAGACATGTAAAAGATGATAGAGAATAAGGAGCCCAAAAACTCCAGAACAAACAGCTCTAAACTCACCATCCCGTAAGCCATGTTTACTGCACACTAGACACAGAGGTACTGCCGTTGAATCAACAAACCCGCAATATATATACACACCCAATGCCACGGTAGGGACTAATAGGGAAAGAAAATAGGTAAAATAGGTGAAAGGGTGTTACGTGAGGAGTAGGAAAGGGAGAGGGGGTAGTTGTACTGAAAGGAGGAGAGGTCGAACTGGCCGTTGCAGAACAAGAAAGGGGAACAATAAGTCACCGATGTTCCGCTCAACAAGGTGTAGTGACTTAAATGCATGAG
>NC_051413.1:3173166-3173371 GCF_015228065.2 Penaeus monodon
CGCGGAATGATTTCGGACAACTCTGTTACACAATTGTGTCTCAAACATAATATTTCGCTGTGGTGAAAAATAACCATGATGTTACTAACGTGACAATGGAAATCTATCAGTTATTTTTGAAAGAAAAATGATATGTAGTGAAAAATGATATCTCTGTGGAAAATAATCAAAAGGTTTAGCTGTAGAACGACATTTTCTTTTCTTT
>NC_051413.1:3174927-3176171 GCF_015228065.2 Penaeus monodon
GTGTTGTGTGCTGTTAAACATTTCATCAGGGTAAACCTTTTAAGTATAATAAAATAATCCACATAGCTAAACATCATTCACAAAATAATTCGAATAATAATTCATTGCTCCATTCTCCTTGTCAGTCATACATGTCATTCATATTATTTTCCCTCGAAGTATGGCTTAATGTTGATGCTAAGCAAACTGAACCACTATAAGGAATGCAAGAAACATAAACCAGATTTCATTAAGGGCCTTCCCCTTTTATTGAAAATTATGTAAACTTTTTATCTGAGGAACGGGGACATAAAGTGATAACAATTTTCAACATCAATCTTATTTTAGTCTCGAAAGTTTATGGTAAAGGAAAGGGTGCGCTTTTGCTGGAGGTATTAGAAAATATAGATATCATTTTATGAGAATTATGTAGAGCGGTGTATGCCTTGTAGAGAATTTAATAAATTTTTGTTTAGTTTATTTACTGTTGGGAGGTATGCTGTTTGTGTCGGAGACTGCCATGAAGCAACACCATAGAAATGCCTGGGAGGTGATCAGGGTCTTTACATCGGTAACAAGAGATTAGAAGGGAACGGTTAAAAATATGTTTTTTTTCCCCATTTTTTTCTTTGTTTTTGGTAGTGTGCGGGGGGGAGGGGGTATCGTACACTGTTGTGGAGTTTTTTTCCACTAAAATGTATAATAATAGTAATACAAATAGAAAAAACCCAATGCTATATGACTGAATTAGTCCATGCTTGCTTATGAAGTAAAAAGTAGACTATGTTCGCAGAATTTGTGGTGACCAACAAGAATATCTATTAAAACATGATTTCAGCACACATCCCACATTTAATTTCTGTTTCATTTCAGAATTAAGAGAAATTTTATAATAATTTCCCCTCAAGTTCTATTCAGTTTGGAATACAAAGAAAAAGCTATAGTTTAGCTTCGTCTTCGTCCTGCTGCATTCGTCAAACACAGCCACAACGCTCAGCTTGATATCAGTGTAAACAAACAGCTAGTTGAGGGTCAGTAGTAGTCATGGAAAATCAGAAAACGGTGTTGTTGCTACACTTAGGGCAGAAAAAAAGTGTTAGTAGTAGTCATGGAAAAGCAGAAAGGGTGTTGTCTACTACTTAGGGGAGAGAATAGTGTTAGTAGCAGTCATGGAAGCAGAAAAGGGTGTTGTTTCTACTGCTTAGGGCGAGAATTTAGCGAGGAGGAAATCTTTCCTCGCCTGGTTTGGTATTTACTTACGGAGG
>NC_051413.1:3176346-3177532 GCF_015228065.2 Penaeus monodon
AGTGTGCAAAATGAAAATACATTAGACTGTAAAATAAGCATAAATAATATGAAGTATCCATCTCTTTTCGGTTTAAAACAAAACTGAATAAAATCACGTGCATTATTTATTTAGTATGTACGTAGATGTGGTTCTCAGCTATTAATGATAACCTGCAAAGAAAAAACGAATTGGGGTTCAGTTCAGGTTAATGCAAATTTATTTTAAGGAAACTTTTAGTATGTGATATACTCTCATTGATAAGTCTAATAATTTTTCTTACGATTTCTTACCGTGACCGTGTCCGTAGCCTCCGTGACCGCCATGGCCCCCATGTCCATAACCTCCGCCGTGACCTTTGCCATATCCTCCGTGCCCGTAGCTCCGCCATGTCCTTTCCGTACCCCATGGCCATGACCCTTGCCGTATCCTCCATGGGCCCTGTCCTTTACCGTATCCACCATGGCCATGGGCCCTTGCCGTACCCTCCGTGGCCGTGGCCCTTTCCGTACCCTCCGTGGGCCCTGGCCCTTTCCGTACCCTTTCCCTGTCCATAGCCGCCAGCCCTTTCCCATACCCGGATCGGGATCTGCCATTACTATGGCCACCATCACAGCACAAGTACTGCTACGAGGGCTACGCGCTGTTGGGAATAAAGAATATTACATTTTCCATAGAAACGGTTGACAAGTTTTGTGATTTACTTTTTCTTCTTCAAATATTTGGAGAAAATAGTCATCCAATGTTTTTTGAACTGAATCTCTAAGCACCATTTGGGAAGGAAGTTGTTCGTGTCGGAACCCAGACAGTCACTGGTTTGACTTGGTCGGCGGGGGGGCCCAGTTCTTATAGTAGACGGGACTGCCATGAAGCAACCCCTGAAAAATGGCCTAGGCTGATCATGGTTCACTAAATCGGTAAAAAAGACTGTAGAAGGGAACGGTTAAAATTACTTTAATTTTTTTGTAACTTTTTTGGGCTACTGTTGTAGAGGAGGGGCTTTTCACTAAAAACAGTATTAATGAAAGCTAAAGTCAGTTTTATATGACTAAATTTATTGATTTATTAAATATGAAGAAAAAAATTGGCCCTGTAGAAGTTATGATGAATAACTTTTAGTATATTCCTTTTAAATGATTAACTAACACCTCACATTCAATTCATGTTGATTCACGAAATAAAAGCTGCATTAGAAGGGAAAGTAAGA
>NC_051413.1:3177563-3178318 GCF_015228065.2 Penaeus monodon
GTCAAACCCATGCTGTAGAAGGAAGAGAAAGGTGGTAGGCCTTCACTGAAATTTTTATTAATAATATTAAATAAAGCTAGTGCTATATGGCTGAATTCGTACATGCTTGTTTTGCGTAAAAAGTTTGCAGTTCTTGGAATAACATTACTGTAAAACACCAGTATGCAATATTTTTACTTCTTTTTACATGAAGAATGAATTAAAGCATGCAAAAAGTTTTTATCAAAACAGACTTGTGTAAAACTTAAACGGAATCCCATTTAACCCTTTTTATAAGGTTATCATTAAAACCAGAGAAACGCCCCAGTCATGTAAAATATAAATAAAACACGTGATTTTATTAAGTGTAAAATATACGAAAATAGATATATACTTTATACCCTTTGCGCCTTCTGTATAATATAAATTACTTTTTTACACACAAAAAGAGAGACAGAAACATACATTATTATTCTTCCGAATTTCGAAAAAATAATAGAACTTTTCCTCTCTGATTTCTTTGTGTGTATACAAATCTGTCAATCCTGCAAAAACAGGAAATCATGGGATTTTCTTCTTGAATTTCCTCAGTTATATAAACATTGTTAAGTGTCTATGTTCATAAGTGAATTAGCCTAATGACTGGAAAACCCCGTGCGTGTAAATGATATGTGTGATGCCTCCCGGCGAGAGTGCGTAATTTCCTTATTGTTTGGTATAGTACCGGAACCAGCAGTAAAATTAAGGTTGTTGGAAGATTGTTAATAATGGTCTCT
>NC_051413.1:3178349-3178802 GCF_015228065.2 Penaeus monodon
TCCAACAAAAGGATATGACAGTAAACGAATGTCCACGTTCTTTTTTTTTCTAATACTGGTAAAAATTTGCCCATCTTTAGCGTTAGTGATTCATTCTGCGTTTCTCAATGCGTTTTCATTTTTCCAAAAACCCTGAGTAAGATTATACAATATGGAATAAAGATGGACGTTCTTAGTTTACGAGACCATGGCATAATCACATCATGCTTTTCAAATTTAAGAAGAAGCATCGACTGACAATATGTATTTATAAAGGCAGCATGAAGTAAATTTCAAATTGGTTTACATCCCGCGTTTACATTCGGCACTGCTCTCCTTCAAATCGTTAACAACAAAAAAAAAACAGTTAGCTGATTTTTTACTTAATTAGACTTGGCCCGAACGACGTGTGGTCTCATGATGGTGCATTTGTGGGTCAGATTGAAAGGATGTTTTTTTTTGTAGCCATATAAT
>NC_051413.1:3179203-3179677 GCF_015228065.2 Penaeus monodon
CCAAAGCGAAGAAAGTTTTCCTCCTCGCTAAATTCGCTGTCCCAAGTACTATCAACAGCACCTTTCTATTGTCTTTCGCGGATGCTACTGTCACCCAATACGAAGGGGAATGAGTCATTTCTAAGGCTGTTGACTGCTTATATTGATAACAAGCTGAGCGTTGGGGCATTTTTTAGGATTTCGGGAACATGAAGCAAGTCGAACTAAACTATAGCTTGCTTGGGGTTTCTCGTAAAAAAGTGCATTTGTATTCCACTGAGTGTAAACAAAACAGAATTATTTAAGTCTAAACATTTTGTTACGTCAGATATCGAATGTGCAGTGTGACCGAAAATCAACAACACAATCTACTTTTTACTTCATAAGCAAAAAATTCGCTAATTCATTTATATAAATTGGCTTTATTATACTTATTACGAGTATTATGCTTTGAGTGAAAAGTCTCCTCCACAACAGGACCGACCGCCCCCCCCC
>NC_051413.1:3179714-3181914 GCF_015228065.2 Penaeus monodon
TTAACCGTTCTCTTCTACAGCCTTTGTTACCGGTATAGGGAGCCATGATCATTCCCCCGGCATTTTCATGGTGTTGCTTCATGGCAGTCTCGTCTACTATAAGAACTGGTCCACTGCCGACCAGGTCAAACCAGTGACTGTTGGTTCCGACACGAACAACTTCCCTCCAAGATGGTGCGTTAGAGATTCAGGTCTGAACTTGTTAGATGTTACTTTCTCCAAATATTTTTAATCACAAAATCGCTTTTTTCTTTTATCAACCGTCGATAGGGAAAATATAAATGATCTTTTTTCCCAACAGCGCGTAGGCCCTCGTAGCAGTACTTGTGCTGGTGATGGGTGGCCATGGCAATGGCAGACCCCGACCCAGGGTATGGAAAAGGGCATGGCGGCTATGGACACGGAGGGTACGGCAAGGGCCACGGCCACGGAGGGTACGGCAAGGGCCACGGCCACGGAGGGTAGGCAAGGGCCAGGCATGGTGGATACGGGTAAAGGCCATGGACATGGAGGGTATGGAAAGGGACATGGCCATGGGGGATACGGCAAAGGACATGGCCATGGCGGATACGGTAAAGGACAGGGCGGGGGGCTACGGGCACGGAGGATATGGCAAAGGTCACGGCGGAGGTTATGGGCATGGGGGCCATGGCGGTCACGGAGGATATGGCCCACGGAGGTCACGGTAAGAAATCACTTTTTCTTAAATAAAGAAATGAATTTTCACATAACTTTAGTTAAGCTTAAAACTGGCTTGCGTAGATCTTGAACTGAATCCCATTCAATTTTCTTGCAGGTTATCATTAGCAGCAGAGAACCACACCTTCGTGATGTAAAAATATAAATAAAATAATATACTTTGCTATATTTAGCTTACTTGTCCGAAAATAGATGTATACTTTTTAATATCTATGCCTACTTTACAGTATAAAGGGAATTTCTGTTACACACACATACGTACAAGAGAGAGAAATGTACATAACATAACAAAACATTTTCCTCGGAATTGACAACAAAATGGGACCCCTATCTATCTGTCTCTCTCGTGCCTCATAAAAAAATTAATAATAATACAAAAAAACCGAACCGGTGTGTTTTGGGAAAATATGTCGGGCATATGAAAATTTCCCTTTTGAATTCTGTTAAAAAATTACCAAATCCAATGTGTCTGTAGCCCAAGTGAAATATCCGAAAGACTGGAAACCGCTGTAATAATCACAAAGCACTGTGTTTGATACCTCTACAAAAAAAGTTTTTATAAAATGTCGAGACTAACTAGAAGATTAAGGTTGTTGGGAAATTTGTTAATAATTTGTGTCTTCGTTACTAAGATTTTTTTCATGACTTCCAACAAAAGGTATGTCAATAAAAAATATTGCATGATACATCGGGAAAAATTTGTACAGCATTAACTTTTGCAATTCTGTTCCTGGCGTTTGCATTTGTCGAAAGCCCCGAAATTTTAAAATATGTTAATACAAGTAAATTAAATAAGATTAGGAAGTTTGGTTTAAGATGACCATTATAAAATGACGGTAATCACATCATATTTCTTTGAATTTTTTAAATAAGTAGCATCGACTGCCCAAAACGTTTTTTTTATATGTAGTATGCAAGTAAATTCAAATAGATTTAGTTACGTCCAAAATATTAGCATCATGGAAAAGGAATAAAATTTTTTTTCAAAATAATTTAACAATAGAAAAGATAAAGATTATCCGTTTACCCATTTCGCCCTTTGGCCCCGGGAAACGCAGAAGGGTTTCTAAAAGGGATGAATAAATTTTCCAGGGATGAGTGTGGACCTTGAAGATTTTCCGTTGGTTCTATTCAGTGCAAATTATGAAATTTTTCAGTTCTTCCTAAAAAGCGTGCATTGTTGACGGTGATTGTCAAAATAGTGAAGGCATTATCTGACTCTGGGTACGGCAAAGGACACGGTGGATATGGAAAAGGTTTTGGACAGGAGGTTGCGGGCACGGAGGATATGACAAAGGGCAACGCGGAAAATTGTGGATATGGGAGATATGGCAATAGCCATATGGAATTTATGGAAAAGGGGTTTTATGGCAAAAGGGCACGGTCAGAGGTCTTGAATATTACCAAATTTTTTTATGAATGATTTGTACAATATGAATTACTATATCATGTTTGGACAGGTTTAACTATACCCTGAATCAAAGGTCACCATTATTTTGCA
>NC_051413.1:3185487-3185605 GCF_015228065.2 Penaeus monodon
GTTAAAAACTTTTACAATATGTACAGAAATTGAATATACCGTGTGAGCGAAAATTATATTAAAGAGATACGTTTAACTCCCTATAAAATTCTACCCAAAAATTGTGTAAGTTTTTCTT
>NC_051413.1:3185635-3186576 GCF_015228065.2 Penaeus monodon
TGGCTTTATCTATTATCATTACTAATATCATACATAAAGCGAAAAGTCCCCTCCTCCACAAGCGGCAACCCCCAATCCCGAAAAAAATTACCTCTACATTCTTTGTTACCGATGAAGCGAGCCATGATCATTTTCCCGGCCATTTTCATGGGTTGCTTCATGGTAGTCTCGTCTACTATAAGAACTGGTCCACCGCCGACCAGGTCATCCAGGACTGTCTGGTTCCGACAAGGCAGCTTCCCTCCCAAGATGGTGCGTTAGAGATTCAGTTCAAACACGTTGGATGACTTTTCTCCAAATATTTGAAAAAAAAAGTAAATCAATAGACTTGTCAACCGTTTCTATGGAAAATGTAAAAAATCTTATTCCCAACAGCGCGTAGCCCTCGTAGCAGTACTTGTGTGGTGATGGTGGCCATAGTAATGGCAGATCCGATCCCGGGTATGGGAATGGGCATGGCGGGCTATGGACACGGAGGGTACGGCAAGGGGCACGGCCACGGAGGGTACGGCAAGGGCCATGGTCATGGTGGATACGGTAAAGGCCATGGACATGGAGGGTATGGAAAGGGCCATGGAGGATACGGTAAAGGACATGGCCATGGCGGATACGGTAAAGGACAGGCGGAGGGGTACGGGCACGGAGATATGGCAAAGGTCACGGTGGGGGTTTTGGGCATGGGGGCCATGGCGGTCACGGAGGCTACGGACACGGAGGTCATGGTAAGAAATCGTACAGATTATGACTTATCGAACGAAGGATATATTTATCCCATATTTCAGTTTTTCTGAAAATGAACTTTCGTATAACTTGAACTGAAGCCCAATTCGATTTTCTTTGCGGTTACCATAACGGCTGAGAACTACACCCCCGTGATGTAATATATAAAAAAAATAATACACTTGATTTTATTCAGTTTTGTTTTCCGAAGAGAGATGTAG
>NC_051413.1:3186865-3187209 GCF_015228065.2 Penaeus monodon
GTACCAGGCATCTTTGGATTTTCACTTAGAAATCTACAGTTATAAATACCAAAACTAAAATGTGGCTCACCAGTTTAAATTTTCCAAAAAGTTGGATACTGTTGCACAAGTCATAAATCTCTGTAATTGTCATGAATTATTAATTAACATACATTAAATTTTTCCAGACAAGGTGCATACTCTCGTTCAATGTTTGTTTAAATTATCGAGGCAACTCTTAGATTAAAGTTGGAAAATTGTTAAAACCTTTGTCCTCGTAACTCAAAATTCATATTTTCATTTTCTACAACAAAAAAGGGTACGGCAATGAATATGGGGGAAAAATTTTCCAGTATTAGCATTAT
>NC_051413.1:3188214-3188827 GCF_015228065.2 Penaeus monodon
GATGCATGATATCTTGATACAGAAAATATGCCAACTGTGTATTTGTACAATCACGTATATGGGTTGAAGGGTACATACTATGGAAAATGACACACCCATACCGAATTTTACAAAAAAACTGAAACTTACGGTTCGTCACAAAATAAAGACAATAGAAATCAGCGCAACTGGCATCTCTAATAAATATCTTAAAATCGGAAATACTGAGAGCCAACCTCACCTTTGAAACAGAAACAGCTGGAGTTCACATGGACAGTACTTTACTACATAAAGGTCAACAACATATCACGAAAGGGGTCAAGTTTACAATGACCTGTCTTTTTTAACCGAATAAAGGTCAAAAGAGGTAGGAAACGCAAGCAAAAATGCTCATATGTATGATTACACTTTAGAGATAGAGTTTATTGGAATGGGACATTTACTCAAACGTTATTTTTAAAAAGAAAGAGGTAAAAAAGAAAGTGGGTTTTAGGTGTAACCCAAAAATTTCGTCTTAAGCAATATTGGTATTGTTCTATTGATATTGTTAAAAGAGACTGAAGAGATTGATTAATCGACAGTGTTCCTGTTATGTATGTATGTTTCGTATAAAAATATATGATAATGCGTAAAG
>NC_051413.1:3189100-3189712 GCF_015228065.2 Penaeus monodon
TCCCCTTGAATAAGATTACTGTTAAAAAGGGTCATTGCGATACCACCAAGGTCAGTCAGCTTAGCAGATTAAGGTCACGGTCCAAACATAAAAAAGTCAGGTAGATAAAAAAAAAAAATAGACATATGCCTAATTAAAATTAAATCTTCAGTATACCGTATGGTAGTTAATATATTGAAAGCAGATGCGATAGTTTTATTAATCTGTTTATTCGTAGTGGTAGCTGTATTCGGTAATCTGGTATTTACTTTTAATCATCTATTTAATGTATTCAATCATTGGCTAATTCTTGATCATTTTGTTCATGTGTATATATTATTTATAAAGATATGTAATTTTGTTTTAAGTGTGCATTTAAAAAAATTATCAAGGATCTACCTTCTGTTCATTTATTTTTTCATTGATTATCGTTTTTTTCACTAATACAGTATTCACTCTATTTATTGGCGAAATGTTTTTTTTTATACCTAGTAAAATTTATTATTGATAAAACTTGGATTGCCCATATAATACTATCCAGTGTTAAGATGAACTGAAAATGGTTTCACAAATAAATAGAAAGCAGCATAGTTAACTTTATTAGAATACAGGCCACTATCACCATAATATCCC
>NC_051413.1:3190116-3190381 GCF_015228065.2 Penaeus monodon
TAAAATTAACCCCTTCATAAACAAGGAGAGTGAGGAGGAGCATGCACTAGTTTGTAAGGGGAAAAACGTGAGACAGTGGCTAAGGGGATTTCTTCACATATTCGTACATATTAACGTAAGAATACAGTCATGAGGATATACAACCATGCAGCACTCAGTGATAACCTGTAAGCAGAGAAAAGACATTCATTATGTCAAGTTGTATACAAAACAATAAAAGAAATGGTATTTATGTTATATCAAAAACTGATAGTAAATTACATAG
>NC_051413.1:3190549-3192120 GCF_015228065.2 Penaeus monodon
TGCACGATGATCACAAAAATAAAGTTTATGAATAATGATATTACAGAGGCAATAATGCCATAGTAATTATTGTGATGATATTACCAATGTCAGTTAAATTATCATGATGTTATTGGCTTATAATTGATACAGCTATTAAACAAGGGTCCATATAGAATCACAGAGAATAAAATTAATCTTAATTAATGTTTAATTGCTTACCGTAACTTCCATATCCTTTTCCTTTGTGGCCATATCCATCAGTAGCCATAGCCCCATGCCCATATCCGCCACCGTGATCATAGCCCCCATAGCCATATCCATCATCGTGTCCATATCCACCTCCGCGGCCTATCCCTTTTCCTTTAGAGCCATATCCGTCATCGTGTCCATATCCACCCCCGTGGCCATATCCCTTTCCTTTAGAGCGTATCCATCATCGTGGCCATAACCTCCATACCCATATCCACCTCCTCCGGTGCCCATACCCCTTTCCCTTTATGATCATATCCATATCGTGGCCATATCCCCCTCCAGGGCCCATATCCCTTCCCTTTATGGCCATATCCCCCTCCTTGCCATAGCCACCTCCACCGTGTCCATAACCACCTCCCCCGTGACCATATCCTTTTCCCTTATGGCCATAACCCTTCCCCTTATGGCCGTACCCACCGCTATGGCCATACCCATATCCACCTCCTCCGTGGCCATATCCTCCCCCTCCACCATATCCGTACCCACCACAATATCCCTTGCATTTAATTATCAGTTTTCCTTTGTGGCCATATCACCTCCGTGTCCACCCCCATACCACCTCCGTATCCACTCCCATAACCATCTCCGTGTCCACCCCCATACCCTCCGTATCGTTCCGTATCCACCTCCTTTCCTTTACCCCACAGCCAGGGACCCAGCTGAGGACTGCATGACGCATACAGCTGCAAGGACCACCACAATACTCGCTGTGGAAGAATAGCTTTTAAAGAAGGGGGGTCGAAGGTCGAGGGGAGGGGGGTCAGGAGGGGGGTAGTGAGGGTAAAGTGTCTTGCCCAAAGAATATGTGTGCAGTTTTTGGTTGGAGGTATTTGTGCATGAGAGATATGGTGTTAAAGGATGTTGTTTTTTTGTTGATGGTTTTAGTGACTGGTTGGACGCGTCATACATAAAAGATATGTTGTTAAATGTGGTTTTGTGTTTGTAGCTTTAGATGTACAATAGTTTCCTTTCACGGAGTTCATAGGTGTTCATTCTGTTACGGATTTCATAGTGTGGTTAGGAAGGGGTTGTCATCCATTAAATTGCATAGCTTTTCATGGATTCACAGGCAATGGGCGATGGGGTTGCCATGAATTTAAATGTACGTTGCTTTTTTTTTACAAAAAATCACGGGACATAGTAACATTAAATGTTTGTATTTCGTTACCCAAAGAGTGAGGGAAGGTATTTTATGGATTTATTCCACTGTTATTGTTTTATTAGTCTCCGAATAAAAATGTTTGTTGGGATATGATGATTGACGTGGATTTTTTTTTTACATTTGTATTAAAACCTCATCACCCATATCTTTGTGAAGAAAAAAATATTTAATGCAA
>NC_051413.1:3192241-3192351 GCF_015228065.2 Penaeus monodon
AACAATGATTACCTTGGCATACTATACTACTGCGTAATATATATATGTAGAACAGAGAGACAACATCTGTTAATGAGAACGAGTGATATTTTATTTTCGTGTGCACCGTT
>NC_051413.1:3192410-3192483 GCF_015228065.2 Penaeus monodon
TATTGTCTCAATCTCTTATATTTTTTCATTTTTTTGATTGATTTTTACTGTAAACTATCACGACAGACCAAAA
>NC_051413.1:3192768-3192844 GCF_015228065.2 Penaeus monodon
CTGGTTCCGGTGTCGATAGACAGTTTACGGAAAAGATACAATCATATAAAAGAAAAATAAGAGAGATTGAGAATTA
>NC_051413.1:3192910-3193069 GCF_015228065.2 Penaeus monodon
TTTGATAATAGATGGTTAAACGTTTATGTACATGGCACCCGAATATAAAAAATATCACTCGCTCTCAATTAACAAGTGCTTCTCTCTGTTACTACATAATTACCATAGTATAGTATGCAAGGTAATAATTATTAGGAAAAGATAAGTAGAGGAAAGAGG
>NC_051413.1:3193549-3194047 GCF_015228065.2 Penaeus monodon
GCGATGGTGTGTGTCAGTAAACACAAGTCATGGGGGAAACCATTCAAGCTGACAGACAAAAAAAAATTTAAGGGAAATCACTAATGAAAAAATCATAGCAGTTTTAAAAATAGGACCGATTTTAAAACAGACAACCACCCAATTTTTACTTACAAGAGAAAATCCCATCCTGATACCCAAAGCTTTTGCAGACGAAAGAATATGACGGGGGTGTGGAAGGCATCTTAAATATATACCGAAAGGAAAGTGTATCCATCGAAAAAAAGCCTGGACAAGGGTATACAATATTCTGGACTTTTTTACTCAGCGTCACTTTTGTTGAGGGACAATGGGGGAATAGGGATGGGTAGCAAGCAGGGCCAGTCCCGGGGTTAAGTTCTTTTTGAAAAAAACACTTTCTTCTCTTGTTTTCTATCGGTATTTTTGTGAATATTATCCGTGGGGAAACGGGGGTTTAAATTGTTATTCCGGGATGAGATTAGGGAGATCATAATCAAA
>NC_051413.1:3194092-3194999 GCF_015228065.2 Penaeus monodon
CACTCTTGTCGTTTTTTTAACACACTAGGTGTTTCTTACTATTATTCGTATTAGGTTTTCGTTTTATGATTTACTTTCCAATTTTTATTAATCATTATTGAAAATACTTTGTCATCTTCTAAACTTTACGTTTTTAATACCATTACGGTTTGAGTTGCTGCCGTTCATTACTTTTTATAATGATCTAAAAATTTGGGTTATAAATATATTTTATGAAACATGCTTTTATTCCCCTACGTTACAACGTAATGAAAAACACAAATCTTGATCTGATCTTTACAATATGTTCCCCAGACGGGGTTAATTACGGGTTTTTAAAAAAGGAAGAAAGAAGAAGAAAAAAAAAGTAATTCCCTTTTATTAAACCTTCTCTGTACATTTTTTTTTTCTATTGCTACTCATTTTGGGTTTTTTCTGCTTTGTTTTAAAAGACAAAAAATATAAAAATAAGAAAATTTGGGGCCAAAACCCAAAACCCCTAAGTAATTTTAATGAATATTTTCTTTTTAGCACTAAAATACACTGACTAAGGATATACTGCGGCAGAATCAAGAAAAATATGACGATGACTGGAAAACTCATTTGCCATAAAAGGTATAAGATCCCAAAAATTGAGAAACGCTCCCCTAGCTCCGTACCCCATATCCACAACCACCAAAACACCTAGTCACCAAATCCACCAGTCCACCATAACCCCCAAGCCCCGACCACCAATCCACCGAATCCAATGCCTCCAAAACCACCCAGTCCTCCCACGTGGCCGTAGCTGGCCTTTGCACTGCCCCCCGCCGACGAAACATTGTCGCCAGCGCGGACACCATAGCACCTTCGTCAAGGGATTTCTGTCGGCGAGGAGGGATTGGGTATATGTTGACGCTCGTGAACACACGCACTCCACTCAGACACA
>NC_051413.1:3195358-3195671 GCF_015228065.2 Penaeus monodon
AGCTTTTCGAAAGAAAAGTTTACACCCAAAATTTTTTCCCAGACGTCTTCAGCTGACAAAGAAAAAAATAATTCAGGAGGGAAAATAAAAGGGTCTTACCCAAAACCTCTTATATAGTCAGAATCCTACCTTCACACTGCACTTCCTTATCCTTCAAAAACCCGGAAGTACAGGAAAAGCATGGTGACTGCAAAGGCGTTTTGGAAAGTGATCTGGGGCGGCATTGAGCATGAAGCGATGCGGGAGACGGAGAAGGGGCCGGATGGGGCAACGTTAGACCGAAACGAAAAATTGGAAAGAATTTGGGGAAAAT
>NC_051413.1:3195711-3195939 GCF_015228065.2 Penaeus monodon
GTTACACAATTATTTATATATTTTTTTCAATACATACAAATGATCTATCAAGTCGTGGGTGAAAAGTAATGAAAATAAAAAAAAAGGGAAAAATTTTTAGATATTTTACGCCTGGGGGGGTTTGCAACAAAAGCTAGAAAGAGAGCGAGGCTGCAACCTTGCAAAAATAAACACCCATTCAAATTTTCCATTGAAAGAAAGATCTGGAGGCTTCACCACTACGGAACA
>NC_051413.1:3196852-3196979 GCF_015228065.2 Penaeus monodon
GTGGTTGTGTAATAAGTTCAACAACACAAAACTTGTGTAATATGTTTGTATAGAAATTGTATGTATGTTTTTATACAATTTTTTTCATTATCTATAAAAAACACACACCACACAATTTTTGTTTTAA
>NC_051413.1:3197267-3198278 GCF_015228065.2 Penaeus monodon
GTATGCATGAAATTTTGCAAATGTATACATGTAAAAGACCTTATCAATACATAAAGCTTACCCATGTATCTACTTAAAAAAGGGCCCGACAGTACGAAATTTTAAAAGTATTATTTTTGTTTTGGGGGTTCCCATTACAAGTATGATGCCTGGTGGTGGGGATGTTTTCATTTTCTGTTTTCCTCAACCTCAAATTTTTTGGGAAAACCAGACACTTTTGCTCCACAAAACCCCCTTTCCCCCCTTTTTACGGAATTTTTAACATACGTCGGCGGAACACCCCCCCCGTCTTTCTCTTTCTCTCTCCCTCCCTTCTTTTTTTTCTCTCTCTTCCCCCTTTACCCCTTTTCTCTCTTTTCCTTTTTCCTCCTTCCCTCTATCTTCCTTTTCCCCTTTTGCCTGTCCCTTTTACCCCCTCCCCTTTTCTTCTCGTCTCCCCCTTTACCTATCTTCCCCTCCCCTTGCCTGTATTGCTTTTCCCCTTTTTCCCCCTCTGTACCCCCCCTCCCTCTCCTCTATCTTTCCTCCCTCCTTTCCCTCTCTGCCTCCCCCTCCTCTCCTCTCTTTGCCTCCTTCCCTATCCCCTCTCTGCCCCCCTCTCCTCCTCTTCTGCCTCCCTCCCTTACCCCTTTTCTGCCCCTTTTTTCCTCCCTCTCTCTGCCCCCCTCTCCCCTTTCCCCTCTCTCCTCCCTCTCCTCCCTCTCCTGCATCCCCCCCTCTCCTCTTCTGCCTCCCCCTTCTCCTCTCTTGCCTCCCTCCCTCTCCCTCTCTGCCCCCCTCTCCTTTCACCCACGGTCTCCCTCCCCCTCCCCTCTCTCTCCACGCCCTCCTGTAGCAAACGAATTTTTTTCTCTCTCTCCCTTTACTGGAGATGTGGGTATATAAGCCAAGCTTTTTTGCCTTTGCCCTTAAACTTGGGGTTTCCTTTTTTTTCAGTCAACATGAAGATTATCTGGTAAGACTAAGTTTGTGTCCGTTTAAAAAAGGCAATTGGCCCCAAAATGGTAGCAG
>NC_051413.1:3198439-3198989 GCF_015228065.2 Penaeus monodon
GGGTAAATAGGGTTTAAAAAGCAGAAAAATTTTTTAAAAGTACGTTATTTTTGTCTCAAAAATTCGCTTTTGATAAATTTTCTTTATTAAAAAAATTTTGTTGTGTTTATGCAGAATTACCCCTTTTTTGTTTAATTATTTGTGTAATTTTTATTTAAGTCTTTATCAAAATACTACTAACACGTTGCATAGTTGTACTTCACTTGAAAACAACGGTGACATTCATTCCCTTTTTTACATTAGTAACCCAAAACATTTTTTTTTTTCCCTTTTAATTAGTGAAAACTGAGAATTACCCCGTTTTTCTTAAAAGAGTTTCTTAATTTTTAAAAGTCAAATATAATTTTACTTTATGAAAAAAATTTGTTTAGTAACATATATTAGAATAAAAAACTTTGTTTAGAACGACTCAATGATTTTATATTTCTAAATTTTCATAATATACATTAGTTGACATCACACCCGGGAAAAATCGGTTTTCCTTAAAAAATACAAAATGACCCATTAAGATTATTTACAATTTTCCAAAAAAAGATAAAAAAGCACAATA
>NC_051413.1:3199060-3199496 GCF_015228065.2 Penaeus monodon
AACCACAGTGCGTCGCTCTATTGCTCGGGGGATGCTGGGTGTGGTGTCGATGGGACGGCCTACCTGACCCTGGTTATGGCGGGGTTTTTGGTGGCTACGGGTATGGTGGGCCCCGGCGGAGGGCTATGGTGGTAGGATATGGCGGGTATGGGATGTGGAGGAGGGAAAGGTGGATACGGGTATGGGGATTGGTTATGGTCGTAATAAAGAGAGAGAGAAAAAAAAGATTTAAAAACTTATGAAAAATTTACTTTTTTTTGTTTGAATATCCTCTTTTCTGCTCCTAACTTACCTTTTCATCGAATAAAATTCGCAGAGATAAAAGGGTTTAAAACTTTACCCTTTTCAAGTTTGTTGGTTTTTAGGATAAAGAGATGGGGAAAAAAGATTTTTCATCCTTAAGTACCAAGAAAAAACATGGGAGTATTATCGTGAG
>NC_051413.1:3199705-3199771 GCF_015228065.2 Penaeus monodon
AAATATATTATGACAAAATGGCGTCACCAACCGTCACCCCAACCCAAAGTTTGGGGGAACGGTTTT
>NC_051413.1:3199792-3199860 GCF_015228065.2 Penaeus monodon
TCCCGGGGCCCCCCACCCCAAACTAGGGGGGGGAAAACCCCCCCAAAAAAAAAAAAAACACCACCCCA
>NC_051413.1:3199960-3200220 GCF_015228065.2 Penaeus monodon
CATATGCCCATGCCTCTGCCCATGACTTCCCACGCACCCATGATTCCTCCCCTGGGCTTGTCCTCTGTCCTTCCACATGCCAACCCCAGCGTCCTGCCCCAGCTGATTCCCCCCGTGCACCCCCCTGTGACGCCGCCAGTGAGCATCCAGTGTTACCTTGTTAGCGGACGTCCGGGGGTCTTCCCGGGATGCTAGGTAAGCTACAGCAGTAAATTTGAAAACATAAATGATATAGTGTTGGACTTTACAATACTGAAATT
>NC_051413.1:3200338-3200407 GCF_015228065.2 Penaeus monodon
CTCCTTTTTTCCTGATCGCACCATAACCATTACACAAACATCATTCTAATCTAATACAATTATGTTCGC
>NC_051413.1:3200446-3200551 GCF_015228065.2 Penaeus monodon
ATACGCGTTGACGTCTTAGCATGTTTGACTTCCACCTTTGGGCATGTTAGACGGATAAGAATAATAAACAGATGCAAGATAATTTATAATTTGTCTCCCTTTAAC
>NC_051413.1:3202130-3202262 GCF_015228065.2 Penaeus monodon
GATTCCCCTTCGACCATTTTATTCAAAGTTAGCGACTCTGGTCTTCTTTCACTAATCTCTAAATTCATCTTAGGGCTGGAATATAATAAATCAAACTAGGCTTAGTGAAAGAGAAAATAGCATTTCCTTAGA
>NC_051413.1:3202396-3202556 GCF_015228065.2 Penaeus monodon
CCTTATAACTTTCTTGAAAAATATATATGCTTGACTGACAAACTGTATTTCTACAAGTGTAACAAGGGTCATTTATTTACCGTTTTTTTATGAATTATCGTCCTATGTTGGTTTTGATTCGCATAACCCCGTCTTCATTTTCTTCTTTTTCAAGTTTCTT
>NC_051413.1:3202607-3202834 GCF_015228065.2 Penaeus monodon
CCATTCTATCACACGTCCTGAGTAACCCTAACCTTTCGTTTGTTCTTTGTATTTCTATATAAGTTACTATGCATTGAAACATTCCTATATTTCAAAGACATGGAATTCATATTGTGTAATCCTATCAAAACCACTAACTGGACCACAAATACAATTCAAGATATTTTTATACGTGTCGTTTTTTTAAGAAAATATGTTGCCTATGCAAAAAAAAGCTTTCAGAACTA
>NC_051413.1:3204277-3204540 GCF_015228065.2 Penaeus monodon
TGTGTGTAAATGTATATAAAAAAAGGGGTTTATTATTTCTGAAAGCTTTTTTTTGCAAGGCAACATATTTTTTTAAAAAAAACGACACGATAAAAAACTTGAATTGTATTTTTGGTCCATTTAGGGGGTTTTTGAAGGATTACACAATAGGAATCCATGTCTTAAAAAAAGGGAATGTTTCAATGCATAGTAATTAATAAAAATACAAAGAAAAACGAAAGGTTAGGGTATCAGGACGTGGATGAAGGAAGGGGGAAAAGGGG
>NC_051413.1:3204608-3204766 GCF_015228065.2 Penaeus monodon
GACGGGGTTATGCGAACAAAAAAAACATAGGACGATAATTCATAAAAAAAACGGTAAAAAAAATGACCCCCGTTCACTGTAGAAATTTCGTTGTCAGTCAAGCATATAAAATTTTTCAAGAAAGTTAAAGGAAATGTATAAAAAAGGGATGAATGAGA
>NC_051413.1:3204868-3205006 GCF_015228065.2 Penaeus monodon
GCGTTCTAAGGAAAACTATTTTTTCCTTTCACTAAGCCTAGTTTGATTTTTTTTATATTCCAGCCCTAAGATGAATTTAGAGATTAGTGAAAGAAGACCAGAGTCGCTAACTTTGAATAAAATGGTCGAAGGGGAATC
>NC_051413.1:3206605-3206710 GCF_015228065.2 Penaeus monodon
GTTAAAGGGAGACAAATTATAAATTATCTTGCATCTGTTTATTATTCTTATCCGTCTAACATGCCCAAAGGTGGAAGTCAAACATGCTAAGACGTCAACGCGTAT
>NC_051413.1:3206749-3206819 GCF_015228065.2 Penaeus monodon
GCGAACATAATTGTATTAGATTAGAATGATGTTTGTGTAATGGTTATGGTGCGATCAGGAAAAAAAGGAG
>NC_051413.1:3206940-3207769 GCF_015228065.2 Penaeus monodon
AATTTCAGTATTGTAAAGTCCAACACTATATCATTTATGTTTTCAAATTTACTGCTGTAGCTTACCTAGCATCCCGGGAAGACCCCCGGACGTCCGCTAACAAGGTAACACTGGATGCTCACTGGCGGCGTCACAGGGGGGTGCACGGGGGGAATCAGCTGGGGCAGGACGCTGGGGTTGGCATGTGGAAGGACAGAGGACAAGCCCAGGGGAGGAATCATGGGTGCGTGGGAAGTCATGGGCAGAGGCATGGGCATATGAGGAACCATATTCATGGGTGGGGCCATTGGCACTGGCGGAATCATGGGCATGTGTGTAGCCATACTAGTGACTCGTGGAACGAAGGGCATATGAGTAGCCATACTAGTCATTGGTGGAACAAAGGGCATATGAGTAGCCATACTAGTCACTGGTGGAACGAAAGGCATATGAGTAGCCATACTAGTCATAGGTGGAACAATAGGCATATGTGGAGCCATTGGCATAGGTGGAATCGCAGGTAAATGTGAACCCATGAGCAAAGACGAAACCATGGGCATATGAGGAGCCATTGGTAATGATGGAGTACCGGGCATATATGTGTTCAAAAGCGGGGGGTGAGCCAGAGTCTGTGCATAAGGAGAAACATGTGGAATGCAGCCGGGCGGAGTGGTGGGAAATGGAGTGTTGTAACAGTAGTACGGGTGGAACACAGCTCTGGTCGTGGGGAGCAATACGATGCCAACAAGAAGGAACAGCGCCATCTGCAACGAAAAATAAATTTCGCATATATCTCTGCTGAAGGAAGTGGAATGCATGTACACACCAGCGATAATAACTGAACTGATAA
>NC_051413.1:3207905-3208738 GCF_015228065.2 Penaeus monodon
ATGTTTTCAAATTACTGCTGTAGCTTACCTACATCCGAGCCCACGTCCGTAAAGGGGTGGAAGGGGTCAAACCATGCTAAGGACGTATGAAACATTATCTTGCATCGGTATTTTTCCTCTTATCACGTCTTGAACAAAGGATAGTCAACATGGTAAGAAAGTGATACCATACTCTATGAACAATAGCTATTGACATCTGTTGGGTCTTTTGCGACCCACAAGATTGTAATTGTTTTTAGTGTGTTTATATATCGCTTTAATTGCGATAGCGAGAAAAAACGGCAAAACACAAAACACCGTGAGATATACACGACACATTCTTCTTTTCGTGTCCAAATCAAGGTAGAAATCAAGAACAAAACTCGTCGTCTTTCTATTTTTAAATTTCCACTTCTATTATGTTAGCAAAAATTACCTTTTCTTTACACTCAGTGTATAGACTCTATCAATAAATGTATCCATGACATAATCACAATCTACCTTTCTTAACAACAAAATCCTTCATAGAGCATCCTCTATAAGGAACCATACCCTTCCCAACTATGAACAAGCATAAGTACTCTGGAACAAGGGATGATTTACGTCTCTCTCGTAACAGGGTCGGCCATAACGTAAGAGAAGGTTGGTAGCGAACTAGTTATAGCTCAAAAGGAGAAAGACAGGAAGGGAATCTGAACCTTTGTAAAGCCGGTGTGATTATCATTCGTGTTGCTGATAGGTATTGGGGATCAACAGCGCTGGGTAAAATAAGGGATAAATGTGGATTTTCGGAGAGTATGGATGATTTTTAACAATAAAGATAAACGTCCGAGATCTTTTCTTGAGCCGCCTGA
>NC_051413.1:3209538-3209818 GCF_015228065.2 Penaeus monodon
TCGTTATTTGACGTGAAAATGAATATGTAAAAATAATATTTGAAATTAGAATAAAAAAACACACAGCATTACACATAATACATACAAACTATACGTCAAAACTGTTAAATATATTTCTAGTGACATTAGCAATAAATAAATATAAATTTTAAATATATTATCCATAATAATCATTATCAAGAATCAAAACTGTAAAAAACTAATATACTCGAATTCAGTCCTTTATCACCATGTAGTTATCTTTGAAATTTTGCGAGAATCATTTAGTATTGTCATATCT
>NC_051413.1:3209895-3212953 GCF_015228065.2 Penaeus monodon
TTCTCGCATTCGTTGTGTCTCCTTTCTTAGTTCTTTCTGTGCTATTACCTGTGGGATGGGATGTAACAATAACTGTGTACATCTGTATCAATACGGTATCATATTAGATGGTTGTTGGGTAGGTCGCCTGGGTTGGTGTGTGGCCTTGAGAGTGTGGTTCGGGTGTGTTATGAGGAGAATAGGGATAGAGAACGTGACCGAGAAGGATTAAGCATAGAGGAAAGAGAGAGCAATAGAGTAAATAGCGTAGTTTGTTAGGTAAATGGAATTGAAAGTAGTGATGCAGAAGATGTAGATGATAGAGAGATGGTAATGATGCATCGAGAATGAGAAACGGGAGCAGATTGATAGAGAATGGTCACCGCGAGATGTAAGGAAGAGATGTGTAGTAGAGGTAAAGCTCTTTTGAAAATATGTCAGAGCACACGAAATAATCGATACATCCAAACTAAGACCAACCAAGAAATGCTAAGATACTTCACACAAAACAAGCTTAGAATATCAATTAAGAAAATTTTATCGGACATCATGTGTAGCTTGTTGGATTATCATGCATAGTTCGAAATCTTAATATGAAATATGATATGATTAATTAGTTCTATACATTACTGAAAGATTCATTTTATAATCACGATTTATTCTTATGTCTATTACTATTTAATCCATATTATCCTGAAAGGAGTAAACTATATGGTAACATCAGATCATATTCATGTTACATATTGTTTCCATATATGTATTATTTGTTTTTTGAGCAGAATTTGTTTGTCAAAGGTATAAATATACTTAACCAAGATTACAAGTTGTCTAACATAAGTAATCATATAATAATCTTATAGAGCACCATATTCTATAAAATTCCTAGTTTTTTAGAATCATCTTCACTAGTTGATACATCAGACTGACATTCCATGGCTATTGTCTCCTCAACAGGTTACCCAACGTAAGGAAGGTTTTAGGAACTTATAGCTCTATAGAAAATAACAGGTAGGACAATTGTAAGCTCGCGTCAGATAATGTCGTGCAGTAATTCGGCTAAAAGTAGTTGATAGTAATAGAGGAAATTATATTGACATCATTTTAATTTTATAACATAATAATCAATCTTGCAAATTTAATCATAATATAATAGATTATATAACACGCTAACTATATAATATATAAATTCATCTATATACTATATCATATATATCTAATAATATACAAATATAATAATTATGTAAATATTCACATTTATATATATATTATATTATCATCTACATAATTATAATATTTAACAGAATAATATATGTATACAATAGTATCAATATTAATATAATAGCATTCAATAATCATACTATTCAACGGAACTATCAGAACTAACGACTAAACACATCATGAACATGCAATAATCATCATTTTCCACAGTTAACGCAATTTCGTAGGGCTTTGCTTTGATTCATAGACAATCTATAATTAAATTACAATAATTATATATAGTAGTATTAGTTATATATCAGTGGTAATATATAATATTATGAAATATATGAGAGAGATAGATAGATATAGTATATAGAATATAATGATATATGAAAATAATAATAGCTGAAATAACACAATGATGAAATAATAGTCATATTAGTTAAACAGTACAATTAGTATTATTAGATAATAGTATCAGCACTAGTGATTCTATGTAATATGTATTGCCAATCATCTTACCAACTAGCATGAAGAACACATCGTACAATCCTGCAAATGATGCTACATTTATCACACTTTACAATCACTTTATACGAAATAATCTGCACTTCCTATCACAACACCATAGTAATCTGGAGAGATTATACCATTGAGTATATTAATAACTATTGAATGACATGTATCAGTAGTTAGATTAATAGTAAATACAGTGGGCTCAACATGTAAAATAATGTTGATATTACAACAATGTAGATATTAAATTATAGTCATATTCAGTTATCATTACAAAGTTATGACTTAGCTGATTAGATGCATCTAACATTGAATGAATTGTAGTTACTAAACCCAAAAATTGTAAATCACACATCATATTTAGTTAAAAAAATTGGACGTCATTATCTGATAATTGTACTATTAAATACATCACAATTTATCTAATCTTAAGCATCTATACAGAATTATAATACTGCTTGTCGTTATCACTAATCTGCAAGATCATGCGGCAAATCAACCCATGTAGATGATGTAACTCCGTGTTTTTCTCTGCACACAGTTTAATAAAGCAACACAACAGTTCTGGCCATCACATCATAAAACATCAAACATTATAAATCAACAGATAAGTAAATAAATGCAATTCATCATTATAGTTCAGAGTTCTAACTCCTGATCTAGTGGTGCAGCCAACTAAATCGTACAAAAACGCATAATTTCATTAGAAACACATACGTCATACATTTACTTTATATTAATACAATTTATGTTAATACTACAGATCTTTAAGATATTGTACGAATTTTAGATACTATCTAGCTAATCTAGATATATGAATCCGTCACATTATTGCACACATGTGAACTTATATTTCAATTCACGCAAACCACATCGCCGCATACAATCATACAAATCACACCATATAAATGATATTAATATTATATTTAATTATAATTTCAAATGATATAGGTACTGAAACTACATATATGTATTAAATCATATCTTATAATACACATATGATTATATTATTATATCATAGTATAGAATTTATGTATTAATACTACATCATAACAGTAGAATAGATTCATAAAATGCGATATATATATCATAATATAAACATTTAACATTATTATATATAGTTCATAGCACATTGAAATCTTCTATGTAATCTATCATATATAGGACAGTATACTAATATTCATACATGCAATAGATGTTTCAAACATGATCGTGATGCAGATTGAATGTTATGTGATTGGTATATGATTATTATATATCATCAATATATACATATATTATTACACATATAGTGTCTTTGTATAATGATGTATTACTAAACTAGATACTTTATATTTAAATCTAATACATGATATGATATAAG
>NC_051413.1:3213004-3213303 GCF_015228065.2 Penaeus monodon
ATGAAATAATCAATCATGTATTGTGTTGTGCATCTAGTGTGTTGTGTTGTGAGTCTTTGTATACTACATACTATACATTATATAACAAAATTACTGCAAATATTGTATTGTGTATAATCAAGATAATGTATCTTTTTAATATAACAATGAATAATATATATAATATAATATGACATATATATATTAATTATATATATGCAAAATATGATTGGCATAGTTGTATTGTAGTATATGTATAATTTATATAAATATATCATAGTCGTATAATATGTAGTTATAAAAGAAATTTAAATGATTAA
>NC_051413.1:3213370-3213438 GCF_015228065.2 Penaeus monodon
TTAGTTTGTATAAGTGTTGTAGGTGAATTCTTATAATATTATAAAATAGTCATATACATTATCAAATG
>NC_051413.1:3213892-3214393 GCF_015228065.2 Penaeus monodon
GCCTATTCATGTGTTAACTTTGTACATCTGACTCTCTCTCTATATAAAAACAATACATCTTGGCACTTACCTCTGGGCCAGTTGAAATGGTGCCACGTCTTCCTAACCTAACATTGGCATCATCGGTGGATGACCGGGAAACATTGGTGGGATCATCGGTGCAGGAAGCATTGGTGAATGAGGTAACACAGGCGGGTGCATAGGTAGCATTGGTGATTGAGGAAGGAGCATAGGGGGGTGAACAGGCATGGCTGGTGGATGAGGAAGGACCATAGGTGGGTGCATAGGAAGCATTGGTGACTGGAACATCATTGAAGCCGCTGTCAAGGGAAGAGC
This sequence comes from Penaeus monodon, assembly GCF_015228065.2. Lineage (NCBI taxonomy): Eukaryota > Metazoa > Arthropoda > Malacostraca > Decapoda > Penaeidae > Penaeus > Penaeus monodon. The sequence goes on from NC_051413.1 coordinate 3,214,229, forward strand.
GTGGTTAGGCAGGACGGGGCTGGTGACGCCATAAGGAAGAATCTGGGGACTGGGTGCTGGTTTGGCCTCGACGTCGACCAGGGACCCTAAGGCCAGTACCACAACGAGCTGCGAAGGGGTACAAAGATGAATAAGTGTAGTAGAAAAACCCACAATGCAAGAACA
>NC_051413.1:3214474-3214559 GCF_015228065.2 Penaeus monodon
CTGTGGTGCTCTAGGGAAAATGTTTCTTGGATCTTGCTACTTTTTGAAACACAAGTTGTTGTCAGTAACAGAAAGGTTTCATATG
>NC_051413.1:3214595-3215039 GCF_015228065.2 Penaeus monodon
AAGTTTTACTACACTGTCTCTGAAATGGGTCCTAAATCAGAATTATAAAATTCTTAATGGTGGCATTACGTTTTTTACTATTCTTTATATACTATTCTTCACTTGTGTTAACATACTGCTTTTCAGCACTTACTGTTCTCGAAAACATCTTTTGGATTTCGATGTTAAACCAGAGTGAAAAGAGAAGAGAGTGATTTCCTTTCTCTTTGCTGGCCTTTTATACTTGTCTCCAGGGAATTTAAAAGTACAATGCCAGCCTCCTATTATAGGTTGAAAGGAGAGATGTAAACAAAGATAAAATGAAGGTTAGCAGGGGTTCAGAATTAAGACAAAGGAAGATCTTTTGATGTTTTTTTTTTGCAATATCTAGGAGATTGTTTTACAGTTTTCACAAAATGTTATAAAGCGTGATTCACGGTACGTGCCTACTATTGTCAATCTTGT
>NC_051413.1:3215062-3215582 GCF_015228065.2 Penaeus monodon
ATGAAATCACTTGCCCATAGTGAACAGGTGACTCCATCATTTAACTATGAATGAAATTTCCTTCGGGGAAAACATTCGACAACAGAGGTGCAGAAATTTCGTACTTAAATCATGTTTACACGAAAAAAAGTTCATTTTATAGAAAGTTTACTGGTATTCATGCTGCTAGTCTTCATCTGTAAAATTTACGGTTACCTAATTTCTTTTAATGTAAATTAAGATTACCTCTGCGAAATATTTTGTAGAAATTGTATGAAATGAGGAATATTATGCATTCAATTATCTCTACTTCTTTTTTTAATTAAACAATCTTTTATCTGCAACATTTACAGGCATTAACTGTTCCTCAGACAACAGTAAATTTCATTATGATGTTAAATGATATGTATGACTTCTGGTAAAACGAAACCATGAAGTTGGAAGTGTAAAATTTTCTTTTCCAAAAAATTTTAATTTATTTGAACATCCATAATATTTAAGAGGTTATAAACATAACTCTTATTAGCAGCCTTCCTTAGAT
>NC_051413.1:3215668-3216331 GCF_015228065.2 Penaeus monodon
CCCAGTGCACTAACATCTTGTACCATTTTCACCACATTTCAAAATACTAAGGAAAATTGATTACAATCACTTATAAACATGCGTATACTATAGTTCCAGAAATTACTTTTAGGTCATGTACTAAATCAACTGGGTACACCATAAGCTAGTTAAAGTTTTATTATAATAATAAAGGCCAGTAGCATATATGGCAATTTCGTTAATGACAACCACACTATGAGCTAGTTTCACATTGCAGACAGCAAATAGAGCAAGGTATAGCATGCCCTCTTTAAGTCAATTACTTCAACTTATATTACTTTCTCTTTGCCACCAATTTTCATTTACTGCTTTACATACTTAGAATAAAAAGTTACTTCCGTATCTGGCGTTCCCGTTTCTGTGCTTTACATGGAGATCAAGTTTTAACGGTTGGCAAGCAAGAGGCTTTTAACAAGACAAAAAAGTGAGGAGTGTGATGCGCTGTGTTCAATAGCTATCCTCGCCCTATTATCCTATTTTTGTATCCTGTTCGCCATACTTCATTAAAACTTAGTACTACGAAAGGTAATAGCTAATCGTAAAACTCATAACTCGCCGTGCTATTCCAGTGTTCCTTAGAGTAGAATTGCATTCTTTTATATACATCGTGGGCCATAAGTGACTATGAATGGCAAAGTACGT
>NC_051413.1:3216865-3217821 GCF_015228065.2 Penaeus monodon
ACACAAATGCATTACCTGGCAACATAGCAATGCCAAACGTTTCAACAGGTAGCCTACATGCTAAAGAAAATAAAACAACTATTGATGAAATAAAATATATTTTCAAGGTCTTAGCTGTAGCAGTGATGAAAAGTATCATATTACAAATGTATTTTACATAATGCCAAACATTTGCTTTAGTAAACAATAGATAAGAGGGAAAGATTTACAATAATGAATATAGTTATATCAATATAATGAAATATATAAATAATAGATAAATAATAATAAACGGCAACAATACAGCCAACACGCATTTAAAGGTTCAGTAATATTTTTATATTTCATCACAGTATGATAAAATACCATTTATAGATTTGTAAAGGTTTCTGTAGTGACACACTCAGCATTAGGCCCTAGAAGTTTAGTCAGAATTGATTTGCAGGCATCAAAGCATAGAGAAGGCAATATTTCAACTTGTATTTCTATTTATAGTAATATCTGTTGCAATTTACCATTAGCCTGTATGGTTAGAAATAATTTTATAATGTATTTTATAATGAAAATGCTGGATTGTGTGTTTTTTTATACTTTTCATATACTTTTGATTATTTTAATTGCCTTTTTATTTGTTTTTCTTGTTCATTCTGCACATTTCAACTCTGGGCTGTTATAGCAACTGAGGCATGTATCTCTTAGTCGTTTGCCATTGCTTGCATCTTCCACAGGCTGATAGCATCCTGGAAACTGATGTGTCTTTTGCAAGGATAGGAAAACCACATTTACTTACAGCCCACCAACTTGGGTAATTGGAAAATCGCGTTGGAATTACTATAATATTTTCATCGATTTGGCTAAGGCCTGTGATACTATAACAGAGAATAATGTGCCAATCTGTGTAATCTTTAGGAACTCTAAGCTCGAATTAATACCTGAACTCAACCTTAAAGTCTTTTGATATGTTGCAGTTGCTGAGA
>NC_051413.1:3217976-3218504 GCF_015228065.2 Penaeus monodon
TGCTATGAAAATTGTTCTCCCAATGCTGTCTTTGCTGCCCAGTGTCTATGTAACTTCATGAATAATTTCTACTTTGCTGGCGGCATATGCATCAATACCAGAGGGACTATATTACTTCTATAGCCAATCAGACCAGGATGAAGCAATCCCTCCCATCACTGTACGTGAAAGTCTGAAAACTGCCAACTCCTTAAAATACCCTAGCAGTATCCTCTCATTGTTCGTATATTGTTTTTTTCTCAGCCATCTTACTAAAGACAATAAAGTTAATAAAGCCATTTGCTTATCCATTCTCCTTTACCGTAGACATGAAAACTTTATAAGATTTGATTAGAGAGCTGGAATCCTTCTGCACTGGCTGCCTTCAGCTGTAAAATTCTAAGATTTCCAACACTGAATGCTTATAACCCGCCAGCTCAGATGTCAACTACCAGGAGATAGACCCTGTAAGACGAACTCAAGAATGACACATGCAAATGGAGGGCAAGGGAAATGTAAGCCAACCTCATACAATGCCCTCTGTAGTCT
>NC_051413.1:3218591-3220012 GCF_015228065.2 Penaeus monodon
GGAGGAGGGGAGAAATAAAAAAAATTGCAGAAGCTTAGCGTCTTTGGAGTTAAAGTCAGCTATTCCTGTCAGGCAAATGATTACACAGGAAGAATGAGCCTCAGATTACAATCATAATACAATTCTCTTTGCCTAGGAATTTGAAGGAAAATCCAAACATTATTGTAAAACTTTCCACCATATGATCGCCCAATGTCTTAACTCTAAACACGTCAAAATTCAATTTATCTTTGTTGACGTCTCTTCCTTTTGTATATCTCTTCTTGAAATTGGAAGCTGATAAAGTACATATTAATTTTCTGGATGATAGTATATAAGGCGATGATGAAGAAGGAAAGTCACATATCCTTTTCTTTTCTCCTTGGTTCAGCATCGACGCCCAAGATGTTTTTGAGAATGGTAAGTGCAGTAAAATCGCTGCATGATAGATCTTAGATATGAATGCCCACGCCAAGAGCCATAATACGGTTCAGGAGACACTTCCATGCCTGTATATAGCTAAACCATGACCGTTTTTTGTTGATCACCAATTATACGTTCATTCATATTCCTTATGGACTAAATTAACGATTTTTTACTCTAAAGCTAAGCCCAAAACAACGCAAAGACATAACACTTCGTTATTTTAATCTCGCCATTTCGCAGCTCGTTGTGGCACTGGCCTTAGGGCTCCTGGTCGACGTCGAGGCCAAACCGGCGCCTAAGCCCCAGGTTCTTCCTTATGGCGTCCCCAACCCCGTCCTGCCTAGCATGCTTGGAGGCCATGCTCTTCCAGTGGCTCCGGCTTTACCATGTTCCAACATGCCATCCCTGTGCCATCACCACATTAGTTCTCCAGTGATGTACCAGCCACCAACAGCGGTACTTGCTCCCCATCCATCAGTGCTTCCTATTCACCCACCTATGGTCCTTCCTCATCCACCAGCTATGCCTGTTCACCCACCTACGGTCCTTCCTCATCCACCAGCTATGCCTGTTCACCCTCCTATGGTCCTTCCTCATCAACCATTTATGCCTCTTCACCGTCCTATAGTTCTTCCTCACCCATCAATTATGCCTGTTACTTCCTCTATGTTCTCTCTTCAACCATCAATGTTCTCTGTTCTGCCATCCATGCTTAATCCACAGCCACCGGCCTCTTCTCCTCAGTCGTCAGAGACTCCAGAGGCATCCCCCCCACAACCCTCAGAATTCCCCCCCACATTAACCATCGTTTACCCCACAACACAAGATGCTCTCCCCTCAGTCGGTGGTGAGGCCGCAACCCCATTCCTCTCGCTGTTTAATCCCACAAGTTCCTTCAGTTACCCCTCAATGCCCTCGATGCCAGATGCTTCAGCCAATGGCCCTTCCAACTCACCCTCTAGTGATGCCAAATCGTTTCGGTTCTTTTAAGAAGAGGACATAATTCCATTCTAACT
>NC_051413.1:3220340-3220570 GCF_015228065.2 Penaeus monodon
ATTTGGTAGATGTAATAATCTTTCTTACATTGTTCATTTCACAGAATTCAGTTTCCGACGACGACTTTGAACTGGATACCTTTGTTATAGCATAGAGGCTGAATTCAGAATGTCTGCAAGGGAGAAAATGAAAAAAAAAAAGTTGAATGTAAGATTAATAAATCTTTTTATTAACCTGCATCGCAGACTTGCTTCTCCGTGCACAGATGCAATCATGTATGTTTTTTTTC
>NC_051413.1:3220631-3220812 GCF_015228065.2 Penaeus monodon
AATTCAGGTTTAAACTGCAATGTATCTGTCCACATGTTACAGAAATATTTTGCTGTTTTTCAAGAAAGTATACAGGAATCTTTCAGTTTTTCTTCCTGTTTGACATAAAACTTGAAGAATCTAATGAAATGCAATTTGTAAATTACTCGGGATTTTGTAAATACAGCGTGTTCCTTTGCTC
>NC_051413.1:3221044-3221408 GCF_015228065.2 Penaeus monodon
CCAACTTATCTGTCAAGACTCAGTATCCAAAGGCGTTTTCAGTGACAGATCGAATATGACTAGAACAATTACGTGCTGACAAAACAGATTCTCAACAATGCTTTCTTCCCCTGTGGTAAAAAAATGAGTGTAGGTAATCTTTAATAACTATTGTGATAAGGTTGATTAGAGGTTCGCAAGCTATGATAAAACTTTGACCGTTGCTTGCCTTCGACTTATCGCTGTTTGCAAATTCCTTTTCCACAGTTAATTGGGAGCTGACAAACATTTTCGTGTTTGTGTGATGATACATAAGCTTTGCTGAAGAAATTCCGGAATCGTATGTCATAGCTCAATAGTCTCAATAACCATGAAGATTTTGAGA
>NC_051413.1:3221779-3221927 GCF_015228065.2 Penaeus monodon
ATGGGTAAAGTTGTTACATACCTTGGGGTAAATTGGTACACATATTCAAAAACAAAAATAATTCACGTTCTTTGCACAGCACCGTTGAGGTTCATTTGAAATTAAACGTTCTCGAAAATGTACACTTTGGAAACACAAGCACTCGGGT
>NC_051413.1:3222755-3222930 GCF_015228065.2 Penaeus monodon
TCTTAACAAAAAATGCGATTTTAACACCCCGGTTTACCTTATGGCAAGAAATGGTGTAATTAGTGTGTCTTCCAGTGGCTGAGAATTAAGTTTTTAAGTAAGGTGTAGAAATCGTGGTCAAGATGAAACGCAAACTTCAAACCCATTTACCTCAGAACTTGATTTTGGCGAGATC
>NC_051413.1:3223271-3223824 GCF_015228065.2 Penaeus monodon
TAATGAGGCCTATTATCTTCATAATCAGTTTCATCATTTCGTCATTTTATCATAACCATAGCTACCTTCACCTGAACGAGATATGATACCATCTTGCAATCTGGAATGGCAATGATCATAACAATATTATCATAATTTTTATTGGTCTTATAAATATCATTCTATCTTTTTTGTTTCCTCGATCATTATCTTATTATGCTTATGATTAGGTTATTTTCCTTTGTTTGGTATTTTCCTGTATTTATATCTATGCTATTAGTTATGCTATTTATATCTACCATTATCAGTTTTGTTATTATGAATATTATTGTTTTATTATAATTTTCACACATATTGTCACAATTCTTGTTAAAAAACCGTTATTATCACTAAAATCACCATGAATTAATTGCGAGCTCGGCTATTATTACATAAAAAATACATTAATCCTTCTTTATTGCACAAGAAACAACTTCCGTTAAAGTCAAGCATATACATTAAAATCTCATCACACCAAAAACATTTAATATCCCCTCTTTGACTATCAAACTCCTTTAAACTATTAAGTCCTCAC
>NC_051413.1:3223845-3224027 GCF_015228065.2 Penaeus monodon
CTCCTAACTGCCAAGCCATATAATCTCGTGAGAATCTTTTCTGCCTGTACAATCAGCGCACAAAAGGTGTCGCCATGGCACCGTTAGCAGCTGTCGGGAAGTTCATCCCAGCTGGAAACACGTGCTGTAGAGCTCTTGGATCGGCAGCTGAAGCATTGGGGACGCTTGCCATGGCTGCGTCT
>NC_051413.1:3224621-3224920 GCF_015228065.2 Penaeus monodon
TCCATGAATACCTTGCCCAAGAACTTTTTTATCACCCTCAAAGAAACCGTAATATCCAAAAGGTCCTTTAGGTCTCCACTTCCCGTAGGTGCGCTGGGCATTAACCACCTTATCTCCTTTTTTCTTCATTTCTTTAAAATCCTTCTCGAACGGCTTTGAGGATGTCGAGGTCGTGGGTCCTCCTTCTGTCACCGGCTGAGGGCCTTCGCTGATTTCTTCGCTCGATGTCGTTTCATTGATAGGATTTCCGCCAATCAAGGTCACCGCCAGAGCCAAGAGTGCGATTAACTAGACAGACA
>NC_051413.1:3226089-3226283 GCF_015228065.2 Penaeus monodon
GAAAACTGATAAAAGTAAAGCTTGAAATAAATTACGGCTTCAACATTGCAAAACCGATTATCCTCCGACGTTTTGAATAAGTCATGGCAGTTGTTTCAGTTTAATCTTCAAAGGACACAAATTTTTTTCGGGAATTTCATTAATATCGTTTATGAAACTGTAATGCATTGAAGAATAAGGAATCGTGTTTTAAG
>NC_051413.1:3226453-3226548 GCF_015228065.2 Penaeus monodon
GATTGTTCTCCTACTAACTGCCTCACGCACTTGGAAAAAATCGAGAACCTAATCTTCATATAATATACCTATATATGTGCATATATGCATTTTGT
>NC_051413.1:3226614-3227084 GCF_015228065.2 Penaeus monodon
TTTAATTATGTTTGTGGAAAAGCTGATTACGTCTGTTTTTGCACTTACAGTTTTGGCGCCCATCACGCCCGGCTGGACCTCTACTCTGGCAGAAGCTCAAATTAGTCTTCACTCCGTATATATACACGACTTTATCAATCTGGGCGACTTAATACAAGCTGAATTAATGTCTTTTGTCTGTAAAGAACGTAGGTGCTAGGAAAGCTTTTTAATGGGCGCATGCTCACGGCGAAAACAGCGGTGATTCGTGCAAGAATCTGTTTTCAAACGTTTCTTAATTTCGTTTGTGGAGCTTCGTCTAAACTGCGTGCACGATCAGTTTACTCTGCATGACGGAAATGCACACAATAACGGGCGAGTGTGGTTTGTTCCGACTCTCACAGCGAAGCTTCAGTTGTTTCGAATATCCAGGGTTCCGACGCGTTATACGAATAAGATCTGAGCGTTAAAAGAGAGAGAGAGAAAAAGAG
>NC_051413.1:3227124-3227225 GCF_015228065.2 Penaeus monodon
GCAGCAGCCATTTTTAAAATCGTTGAGGGTTTTGTTGTCTTTATTACTGCTTTTTTTTTTCGTTTAATCATAGTTATTTTGTTATTATCGTGGTTTCTATA
>NC_051413.1:3227405-3227508 GCF_015228065.2 Penaeus monodon
TGCTCTAAAAATTGAAATTACGTAATCTTATTGTCATTTTTGAAGATAAGAGACAAAAATACAGAATTCTAACGTAACTATTGTTTATTGCGTCCGAAAATTT
>NC_051413.1:3228491-3228681 GCF_015228065.2 Penaeus monodon
ATCTTACACAACCTTGGCCACCAAAACACACGCCAAGTCCGTGTCTCTGAAGACCAACAAATGTTTCCTTTTTTTCATCTATTTCCTCAGATCCGGGAAGATCTTGTGCAACGGCAACAAGGAGAGACAGATTGATGCTTCTTCCCCACTTGCAATTTTTTCCTTTGATTGGAAAGAAAAGGAATCGTCG
>NC_051413.1:3230466-3230539 GCF_015228065.2 Penaeus monodon
GATGAGCAACCCAGGAACAGGGAAAATTTGGAAATAAAGTGGAAAAAAGGAGCAAGTAGAGACCCCCTTCCTT
>NC_051413.1:3230566-3230670 GCF_015228065.2 Penaeus monodon
TCAGCTGGCCGTGAACGAAAGTCTTTGCTGCTTCACTGAGCACTGAGTGAAAGTCGTTTCTTTATTTACCTCGGTATGAGATGCTCCTCACTTGCTGACAAACG
>NC_051413.1:3230807-3230889 GCF_015228065.2 Penaeus monodon
AGCACGATTTCCCGTGAAAGGTTCATTTGGAGATTAACAAGCCATGACGTCACGCTTCAGATATAAGGTGCCAAACGCAGGA
>NC_051413.1:3231282-3231524 GCF_015228065.2 Penaeus monodon
CCTTTCTATGAAAAAAAAACATTAACTGCATTACACATTGTCCATCATCAGTTATACCTTTTATAAAGTATTATATCATTCACCGATTTTTTTTTACTCTGCACGAATGTTGTTGCAAAGAACACAATAAATGTACAAGTAAACATTCAGAGTAGCTTTTGTAATAGAAGCTCTCGACTAACTAGGAAATGTGAATCTGATAGATAATATATTGAGAAATTCTACATACGTATCCAATTTTA
>NC_051413.1:3232721-3233550 GCF_015228065.2 Penaeus monodon
TTGCTTCTCTCTTCGCCACTCTCTTTAGTGCATTTTTCATATAAGCGCTTGATTTTGTTACAAACCGCGTTAAGACTAATATTATACAATATCAGACAGAAAAGCAAAGTGCAATAAAACAATCAACCAGAATCAAGCATTCGCAAAAAATGCTGTCACATGTCACGAAACTTCTCGATACGCCAACGTAGAAAGAGAGAGAGAGAGTGTGATGACGTTACACTATTCTTCATGACACTTGACACGCTCTGCATGACATGACAAGAGGAGATTAATGGAACTGAAGGCGTAGGGAAGGAAGGTGTGAAGGACAGTGAAAAGCAGGAAAGAAGGATGGAGAAATAAATAAACTGAAGGATAAAGATGAGAAGATAGAAAAGGGAGGAATACATGCAATGAGGAGGAGGGAGAGGAGGAGACCAAAGAAAAATATGAAAATGAATGAGGGAGGAAGCAAAAGGAAAAAAAATATGTAGGAGAATAAGGAGTATAGAAAGAATAAGGTGAGTGAATAAGTAAGGAGGATAGAAAGGTGAATATGGGGACTGGAGGATGAATAGAATGAAGATGGAAGAGAAATAAATGAATAAACGGCCCAAGGGAGGAAGAGGAATAAAAAATAAGGATAGGAGAAAGACAGCAATGGACAGAAGAGAAAAGAAAGGGAAAAAAATGTAAAGAGGAAGGGAGGAGGGGGAGAATAGAGAACAGGGAGAAAATGAATGTTAAAGAAGAATGGCGAAGACTGAAATTAATTGGGCAGGAGAGTAAACAAAATGAGAAATGGAGCACTGGGAAGATGGGGAAGAAAGGGAAGGTGAGAAAACAT
>NC_051413.1:3234020-3234374 GCF_015228065.2 Penaeus monodon
AAATCAAGGAAGAATATCAGTAACAAGGAAAGGACAAATACAAGAAGCGGGAAGAAGAAAAACAAAAGAAAACAAATGAGAAAACGACCAATAATAACAAACGAGAGAGAATAGAAAAAAGAAAAATGTGAGGGGGACAGAAAAAAACAAACAAGATGAAGCGAAGGGGAAGAGAAAAGCCTTTGCCGAAACAAGAAGTGAAGGAATAGTCACTGTTTTGAGAAATGAGTCATGATTTTCTCCGTCTGAGTGAAAGCCATTTGCACGTGAGGACACCCCACGCATTGTTTCCAAAGTGTATTTTCAGGGTAATTTGTATCTCACGAAATAGGGGTGAAGTTTGTATTGTTGTTG
>NC_051413.1:3237252-3237560 GCF_015228065.2 Penaeus monodon
CTCACACTAAGAGATATCCTTGCATAGATAAAGCAGGTGAGTGAGGTAATGCACAAGTAATGGATGGATAGAAAAATAGGCTTCAAAAATTACTCGGTTTATTTCTGTTTTCGTCGCTAATCATCTAGTGGTAACCTGTGGGATGAAATCAGCAAATTGATATTTGAGTGAATAGATAGATGAATATATAAATAGATTTGCGTTTTAAATGCCTCCTTTTGTGTTTTACTTTGTAGGTTTGGCAGAGATTATATACAGTTCATGTCAAGGAATGACTTACCGTAGCCTCCATGTCCTTTGCCATATCC
>NC_051413.1:3237662-3238258 GCF_015228065.2 Penaeus monodon
TTTGCCATAACCACCACCATGTCCGTAACCTCCATGTCCCTTGCCATAGCCTCCGTGGCCGCCATGGCCTTTTCCATACCCGCCGTGACCTTTACCGTGGCCACCATGTCCTCCGTAGCCGTACCCTGGGTCGGCCAGGGACAGTGCCACAATCACCAACACGACAAAGGCCACTAGAGCCACACGCTGCAAGATTGATGAGGTGTTAATGTACGTATAATTTAAGTTATTGTGTAATGAACCTTCCATAAACAACACATGAAATAAAGAATAAAACATACGCTATCCCCATCCCCCTGAAACAGTACTGTGAAAAAAGCTGATTTCTATTTATAAGCACTGGTGAAAAGGCATCATTCTGTTGTCCCTCAGGAACGTCTAATGAGTTTGTCTGTTTTGCTCATAGGATAATAAACAAGATGTATAGTTGTGAAAGTGGCTGAAAATACTTATATGTATATGTCCATATGAAAGTGAGGAGGTGTTTCCACAAAGAAATGTCACCCAATGATGACTTCAGATCAGATTTAACAACTGACTTAAGGAACAGAGAATGTATTAGGCGACTTTGTGACTGGAAGTAAAGTCATTCGGTC
>NC_051413.1:3238569-3239312 GCF_015228065.2 Penaeus monodon
TACCAGGTCTGCCAAAACAAACAATTTCACTTGAAACTCACCATTCCGAAAACCATGTTTGTTGAACACGAGACCAGAGGAACTACTGTGAGAGTATCCGTCACCACTCAATATATATACACACACTTGACTGTCACGGTAGGGAGTAATAGGCAGGGGGAAATAGGTGGGCGTTAAAGTGGGCGTTACAACACAACCGCCAGAACAATAAGGTCACTGATGTTCCGCTTAAAAAGATATGGTGACTTTTACACATGACTGACTCATTTTTTTAACAGGTTGTTACGAGGATTTGGGCAACACTCGTCCATTAGCTATGGGTTGCTAAACTCGGTTAGGAAAGTAATATTTAACTGTAGTGGAAAATGGCCGTTGCTCGTGATCAAATTAAACCAAGTCCTTTGATGTTCGACTGAAATAACATTCATTTTCTATCAGTATAGAATGTTTGAAGATATACTACTGAAATGTCATTAGTTTCCGCAAGAAATTGTACTAAGATGTGGATGATCAACTAGTTTTGTAATGAAAAGAATGGTGATATGTAAATCAAATATATGTTAACTAGAAATTCGATAACCTTATTTCAGTACAAAAAAATGACATACAAATCCTTGCTTTATAGTACATTTATTTTGCATTTGTTATATAAAGATAACAAGTAATCGTTTTAATTGTTTATTATAAGTTGGCAATTGTTGTCATTACTTTACTCTCGCGTCATGTAAATATATAAATATACA
>NC_051413.1:3244264-3244515 GCF_015228065.2 Penaeus monodon
TAGAAGGAAAACGAGAAGATTATTGGGTTAACCATGAAAAAAAAAAGTTTTATTGCTGCTCAAGACCTGGATATGGACTGTGTGAGTTCTGTAAGATCCTTATTGGAGTATTCATAGTTGTTATTGTACGGATATATATTTTTTTCTATTTCTTGTACAAATTCAACATTTCTGGCTTGCTCGTCACTCGCCATTGCAGCAGAAGCCATTGGTCATGTATGTCTCTTTTTCCTTCACACATCCACAAACCC
>NC_051413.1:3244594-3244867 GCF_015228065.2 Penaeus monodon
TAAAGAAATGCTATTTCTTTTAACTACACACAAGTGAGCACAAGGAGCGCAATGTACGTGAATCAGTCAACACTTAGTTTTGAGTTGCCATGGTGGTGTTTTTTGTAAAAATGTATTAAATTTTATTCTCTTCTAGGAGAGAGCTTTTGCCCTGGTAATGCCATTGACACGCATCGTCCGGTTACAGTAACAACATATATATGTTTCTATCGGCTTTATATGAGCATGTTATCTAACTTTATTAACTTTACAAGATTTATTTTTATATTCATA
>NC_051413.1:3244923-3245386 GCF_015228065.2 Penaeus monodon
AACTCCTCTAACAAGCATTGGAAAAAAAAATTAAACGCGTTGGTACCTTCCTTGATCTACCAAAAAACGGCTCTACTGCCAGACGTATCAGTCAATAAGGCAATGCTTAGAAGGACGAATGATTGATTGTGAAAGAACCTGGCTTCGCAAAAAAAGTAAATATTATGTAATAAGTAACAGTAAGAAAAGATAGATACGCTTGGAATAGGTGGTTAATAAAATGTATGTTTAAAATTGACCAGTTTATTTCTCTTTTCAGTGCTGCATCTTTTATTCATTAATTGGTTCTAGTGGTATCCTGTAAAAGAATAATTATTTTGTTAATGCACAGATGAATAATATAAGGCAAAAACCATTGTTTTTGTTAGTTAAATTAGGGGTTATTTATTACTATTATTATATTTTAACTGACGGACGAAACAACAGACAACTTACCGTAACCCCCATGTCCCTTCCCATACCC
>NC_051413.1:3245500-3245803 GCF_015228065.2 Penaeus monodon
ACCACCCCCGTGTCCTTTGCCATAGCCTCCTCCATGACCTTTTCCATACCCTCCGTGGCCGCCATGACCTTTTCCATACCCGCCGTGACCTTTACCATGTCCCCCGTAGCCATAGCCTGGGTCGGCCAGGGACAGGGCCACCATCACCAGCACGACAAGAGCCACAAGAGATACTCGCTGGAGGTAAAGACATTATGCTGTAAAGATACATTTTCATTTTTTCTTTTTTATGCATCATATTTACGAATGGAATAAAGGTAATCCCTTTGCTGGGATACAACCTTACTCAATATATAATTCCGT
>NC_051413.1:3245857-3246213 GCF_015228065.2 Penaeus monodon
TCGTTAGACATGTAAATAGATGATAGAGAATAAGGACGCACCAAAACTCCAGAACAAACAGCTCTAAACTCACCATCCCGTAAGCCATGTTTACTGCACACTAGACACAGAGGTACTGCCGTTGAATCAACAAACCCGCAATATATATACACACTCCAATGCCACGGTAGGGACTAATAGGCAAAGAAAATAGGTAAAATAGGTGAAAGGATGTTACGTGAGGAGTAGGAAAGGGAGAGGGGGTAGTTTGTACTGACGGAGGAGGAGGTCGAACTGGCCGTTGCAGAACAAGAAGGAGAACAATAAGTCACCGATGTTCCGCTCAACAAGGTGTAGTGACTTAAATGCATGAGTGA
>NC_051413.1:3246260-3246453 GCF_015228065.2 Penaeus monodon
CGCTGGAATGATTTCGGACAACTCTGTTACACAATTGTGTCTCAAACATAATATTTCGCTGTGGTGAAAAATAACCACTGATGTTACTAACGTGACAATGGAAATCTATCAGTTATTTTAGAAAGAAAAATGATATGTAGTGAAAAATGATATACTCTGTGGAAAATAATCAACGTGTTTAGCTGTAGAACGA
>NC_051413.1:3247787-3249037 GCF_015228065.2 Penaeus monodon
GTGTGTGTGTGCGTGTGTAAACATTTCATCAGGGGTAACCTTTCTAAGTATAATACAAATAATCCACATAGCTCACATCATTCACATAATAATTCGAGATAATAATTCATTGCTCCATTCTCCTTGTCATGTCATACACTGTCATTCATATTATCTTACTCGAAGTATGGCTAATGTTGATGCTAAGCAAACTGAACCCACTATAAGGAATGCAAAGAAACATAAACCAGATTTCATTAACGGCCTTACCCTTTTATTGAAAATTATGAAACATTTATCTGAGGAACGAGGACATAAGTTGATAACAATTTTCCAACATCAATCTTATTTTTAGTCTCGAAAGTTATGGTAAAGGAAAGGGTGCGCTTTTGCCTGGAGGTATTATGAAATATAGATATCATTTTATGAGAATTATGTAGAGCGGTGTATGCCTTGTAGAGAAGTATCAATTTTGTTTAGATTATTTACTGTTGGGAGGTATGCTGTTTGTGTCGGAGACTGCCATGAAGCAACACCATAGAAATAGCCTGGGAGGTGATCATGGGTCGTTACATCGGTAACAAAGAGATTAGAAGGGAACGGTTAATACTATGATTTTTTTCCATTTTTTTCTTTGTCTTTTGGTAGTGTGCGGGGGGGAGGGGGTATCGTACACTGTTGTGGAGTTTTTTTTTCCACTAAAATGTATAATAATAGTAATACTAATAGAGAAAACCAATGCTATATGACTGAATTAGTCCATGCTTGCTTATGAAGTAAAAAGTAGACTATGTTCGCAGAATTTGTGGTGACCAACAAGAATATCTATTAACATGATTTCAGCACACATCCCACATTTAATTTCTGTACATTTCAGAATTAAGAGAAATTTTATAATAATTCCTCTCAAGTTTCTATTCAGTGGAATACAAAGAAACAAGCTATAGTTTAGCTTCGTCTTCGTCCTGCTGCATTCGTCAAACACAGCCACAACGCTCAGCTTGATATCAGTGTAAACAAACAGCTAGTGAGGGTCAGTAGTAGTCATGGAAAATCAGAAACGGTGTTGTTGCTACTACTTAGGGCAGAAAATAGTGTTAGTAGTAGTCATGGAAAAGCAGAAAGGGTGTTGTTGCTACTACTTAGGGCAGAGAATAGTGTTATTGGTAGTCATGGAAATGCAGAAAGGGTGTTGTTGCTACTACTTAGGGCAGAGAATTTAGCGAGGAGGAAATCTTTCCTCGCCTTGGTTTGGTATTTACTTACGGAGG
>NC_051413.1:3249292-3250485 GCF_015228065.2 Penaeus monodon
TGTGCAAAATGAAATTACATTAGACTGTAAAATAAGCATAAATAATATGAAGTATCCATCTCTTTTCGGATAAAACAAACTGAATAAAATCACGTGCATTATTTTATTTATGTATGTACGTAGATGTGGTTCTCAGCTATTAATGATAACCTGCAAAGAAAATCGAATTGGGCTTCAGTTCAGGTTATATGCAAATTTATTTTAAGGAAACTTTTAGTATGTGATATACTCTTCATTTGATAAGTCATAATAATTTTTCTTACGATTTCTTACCGTGACCGTGTCCGTAGCCTCCGTGACCGCCATGGCCCCCATGTCCATAACCTCCGCCGTGACCTTTGCCATATCCTCCGTGCCCGTAGCCTCCGCCATGTCCTTTACCGTATCCACCATGGCCATGACCCTTGCCGTATCCTCCATGGCCATGTCCTTTACCGTATCCACCATGGCCATGACCCTTGCCGTACCCTCCGTGGCCGTGGCCCTTGCCGTACCCTCCGTGGCCGTGGCCCTTACCGTACCCTCCGTGTCCATAGCCGCCATGCCCTTTCCCATACCCGGGATCGGGATCTGCCATTACTATGGCCACCATCACCAGCACAAGTACTGCTACGAGGGCTACGCGCTGTTGGGAATAAAGAATATTTACATTTTCCATAGAAACGGTTGACAAGTCTTGTGATTTACTTTTTCTTCTTCAAATATTTGGAGAAAATAGTCATCCAATGTGTTTGAACTGAATCTCTAACGCACCATTTTGGGAAGGAAGTTGTTCGTGTCGGAACCAGACAGTCACTGGATGACTTGGTCGGCGGTGGACCAGTTCTTATAGTAGACGGGACTGCCATGAAGCAACACCATGAAAATGGCCTAGGAGCTGATCATGGTTCACTAAATCGGTAACAAAGACTGTAGAAGGGAACGGTTAAAATTACTTTAATTTTTTTGTAACTTTTTTCGGCTACTGTTGTAGAGGAGGGGACTTTTCACTAAATAACAGTATTAATGAAAGCTAAAGTCAGTTTTATATGACTGAATTAGTGATTTATTAAATATGAAGTAAAAATTGTGACTGTAGAAGTTATGATGAATAACATTTACGTATATTCCTGTTAATATGATTAACTAACACCTCACATTCAATTCATGTTGATTCACGAAATAAAAGCTGCATTAGAAGGGAACAGTTAAGA
>NC_051413.1:3250518-3251768 GCF_015228065.2 Penaeus monodon
GTCGACCACTGCTGTAGAAGGAAGAGAAAGGTGGTAGGCCCTTTCACTGAAATGTTTATTAATAATATTAAATAAAGCTAGTGCTATATGGCTGAATTCGTACATGCTTGTCTTTGCGTGAAAAGTTTGCAGTTCTTGTGAATAACATATACTGTAAAACACCAGTATGCAATATTATTACTTCTTTTTACATGAAGAATGAATTAAAGCATGCAACAGTTTTTTATCAAAACAGACTTGTGTAAAACTTAAACGGAATCCCATTTACCTTTCTATACAGGTTATCATTAACACCAGAGAAACGCCCCAGTCATGTAAATATATAAATAAAACACGTGATTATATTAAGTGTAATATATACGAAAATAGATATATACTTTATACCATTTGCGCCTTCTGTATAATATAAATTACTTTTTCACACACAAAAAGAGAGACAAGAAACATACATTATTATTCTCCGAATTTCGAAAACATAATAGAATCTCTTTCCTCTCTGATTCTCTTTTGTGTATACAAATCTGTCAATCCTGCAAAAACAGGAATCATGGGATTTCTTCTTTGAATTTCCTCAGTTATATAAACATTGTTAAGTGTCTATGGTTCATAAGTGAATTAGCCTAATGACTGGAAACCGCTGTGCGTGTAAATGATATGTGTGATGCCTCCAGGCGAGAGTGCGTAATTTCCTTATTGTTTGTGTATAGTACCGGAACCAGCAGTAAAATTAAGGTTGTTGGAAGATTGTTAATAACTGGTCTCTTTTTTCTTTTATTATTATTATTTTATTATTTCCAACAAAAGGATATGACAGTAAACGAATGTCCACGTTCTTTGTTTTTCTAATACTGGGTAAAATTTGCCCATCTTTAGCGTTAGTGATTCATTCTGCGTTTCTCAATGCGTTTTCATTTTTCCGAAACCCTGAGTAAGATTATACAATACTGAATAAAGATGGACGTTCTTAGTTTACGATGACCATGGCATAATCACATCATGCTTCTTCTAATTAAGAAGAAGCATCGACTGACAATATGTATTTATTAAATGCAGCATGGAAGTGAATTCAAATTGGTTTACATACCGCGTTTAC
Source organism: Penaeus monodon (assembly GCF_015228065.2). Taxonomy (NCBI): domain Eukaryota; kingdom Metazoa; phylum Arthropoda; class Malacostraca; order Decapoda; family Penaeidae; genus Penaeus; species Penaeus monodon. Next base: position 3,251,612 of record NC_051413.1, read on the forward strand.
ATTCCGGCACTGCTCTCCTTCAAAATCGTTTAACAACAAAAAACAACAGTTAGCTGATTGTTTACTTAATTAGACTTTGGCCCGAACGACGTGTGTCTCATGATGGTGCATTTGTGGGTCAGCATTGAAAGGATGTTTTTTTTTGTAGCCATATAAT
>NC_051413.1:3252016-3252508 GCF_015228065.2 Penaeus monodon
GTAGTGCTTATACCAAAGCGAAGAAAGTTTTCCTCCTCGCTAAATTCGCTGTCCCAAGTACTATCAACAGCATCCTTTCTATTGTCTTTCGCGGATGCTACTGTCACCCAATACGAAGGGGAATGAGTCATTTCATAAGGCTGTTGACTGCTTATATTGATAACAAGCTGAGCGTTGGGGCTATTTTTTAGCGATTTCAGGAACATGAAGCAAGTCGAACTAAACTATAGCTTGCTTGAGTTTCTCGTCAAAAGATGCATTTGTATTCCACTGAGTGTAAACAAAACAGAATTATTTTAAGTCTAAACATTTTGTTACGTCAGATATCGAATGTGCAGTGTGACCGAAAATCACAACACAATCTACTTTTTACTTCATAAGCAAAAATTCGCTAATTCAGTTATATAAAATTGGCTTTATCTATACTTATTACGAGTATTATGCTTTTGAGTGAAAAGTCTCCTCCACAACAGTGACCGACCGCCCCCCCCC
>NC_051413.1:3252544-3254734 GCF_015228065.2 Penaeus monodon
TTAACCGTTCTCTTCTACAGCCTTTGTTACCGGTATAGGGAGCCATGATCATTTCCCCGGCCATTTTCATGGTGTTGCTTCATGGCAGTCTCGTCTACTATAAGAACTGGTCCACTGCCGACCAGGTCATCCAGTGACTGTCTGGTTCCGACACGAACAACTTCCCTCCCAAGATGGTGCGTTAGAGATTCAGTCTGAACTTGTTAGATGGTTACTTTCTCCAAATATTTTGAATCACAAAATCGCTTTTTTCTTTTATCAACCGTCGATAGGGAAAATATAAATGATCTTTATTCCCAACAGCGCGTAGCCCTCGTAGCAGTACTTGTGCTGGTGATGGTGGCCATGGCAATGGCAGACCCCGACCCAGGGTATGGAAAAGGGCATGGCGGCTATGGACACGGAGGGTACGGCAAGGGCCACGGCCACGGAGGGTACGGCAAGGGCCACGGCCACGGAGGGTACGGCAAGGGCCATGGCCATGGTGGATACGGTAAAGGCCATGGACATGGAGGGTATGGAAAGGGACATGGCCATGGGGGATACGGCAAAGGACATGGCCATGGCGGATACGGTAAAGGACATGGCGGAGGCTACGGGCACGGAGGATATGGCAAAGGTCACGGCGGAGGTTATGGGCATGGGGGCCATGGCGGTCACGGAGGATATGGACACGGAGGTCACGGTAAGAAATCACTTTTTCTTAAATAAAGAATGAATTTTTCACATACATTAGTTAAGCTTAAAACTGGCTTGCGTAGATCTTGAACTGAATCCCATTCAATTTTCTTTGCAGGTTATCATTAGCAGCAGAGAACCACACCTTCGTGATGTAAATATATAAATAAAATAATATACTTTGCTATATTTAGCTTACTTTGTCCGAAAATAGATGTATACTTTATAATATCTATGCCTACTTTACAGTATAAAGCAATTTCTGTTTACACACACATACGTACAAGAGAGAGAAATGTACATAAGCATATACAAAACATTATCCTCGGAATTTGACAACAAAATGGGACCTCTATCTATCTGTCTCTCTCGTGCCCTCATAAAAAAATTAATAATAATACAAAAAAATCCGAACCGGTGTGTTTGGCAAAATATGTCGGGCATATGAAGATTTCCCTTTTGAATTCTGTTAAAAATTACCAAATCCAATGTGTCTGTAGCCCAAGTGAAATATCCGAAAGACTGGAAACCGCTGTAATAATCACAAAGCACTGTGTTTGATACCTCTACACAAAAGTTTTTATAAAATGTCGAGACTAACTAGAAGATTAAGGTTGTTGGGAAATTTGTTAATAATTTGTGTCTTCGTTACTAAGATTTTTTTTCATGACTTCCAACAAAAGAGTATGTCAATAAATGAATATTGCATGATACATCGGGTAAAATTTGTACAGCATTAACATTTGCAATTCTGTTCCTGGCGTTTGCATTTGTCGAAAGTCCGAAATTTTGAATATGTTAATACAAGTAAAATTAAATAAGATTAGGAAGTTTTGGTTTAAGATGACCATTATAAAATGACGGTAATCACATCATATTTCTTTGAATTATTTATAAGTAGCATCGACTGACAAAACGTATTTTTTATATGTAGTATGCAAGTAAATTCAAATAGATTTAGTTACGTCCAAAATATTAGCATCATGGAAAAGGAATAAAATTTTTTTTTCAAAATAATTTAACAATAGAAAAGATCAAGATTATCCGTTTACCCATTTCGACCTTGGCCCGAACGCAGAATGGTTTCTGAAAGGATGAATAAATTTTCCATGGATGAGTGTGGACCTTGAAGATTTTCCGTTGGTTCTATTCAGTGCAAATTATGAAAACTTTTCAGTTCTTCCTGAAAAGCGTGCATTGTTGACGGTGATTGTCAAAATAGTGAAGGCATTATCTGACTCTGGGTACGGCAAAGGACACGGTGGATATGGAAAAGGTTATGGACATGGAGGTTGCGGGCACGGAGGATATGACAAAGGGCAACGCGGAAGTTGTGGATATGGGAGATATGGCAATAGCCATATTGGAAGTTATGGAAAAGGGGTATATGGCAAAGGTCACGGTCAGAGGTCTTGAATATTACCAAATTTATTTTATGAATGATTTGTACAATATGAATTACTTATATCATGTTTGGACAGGTTTAACTATACCCTGAATCAAAGGTCACCA
>NC_051413.1:3258366-3258457 GCF_015228065.2 Penaeus monodon
GAAATTGAATATACCGTGTGAGCGAAAATTATATTAAAAGAGATACGTTTAACTCCCTATAAATTCTACAAACATTGTGTACGTTTTACTT
>NC_051413.1:3258487-3259439 GCF_015228065.2 Penaeus monodon
TGGCTTTATCTATTATCATTACTAATATCATACATAAAGCGAAAAGTCCCCTCCTCCACAAGCGGCAACCCCCAACTCCCGAAAAAAATTACCTTCTACATTCTTTGTTACCGATGAAGCGAGCCATGATCATTTCCCCGGCCATTTTCATGGTGTTGCTTCATGGTAGTCTCGTCTACTATAAGAACTGGTCCACCGCCGACCAGGTCATCCAGTGACTGTCTGGTTCCGACAAGAGCAGCTTCCCTCCCAAGATGGTGCGTTAGAGATTCAGTTCAAACACGTTGGATGACTTTTCTCCAAATATTTGAAAAAAAAGTAAATCAATAGACTTGTCAACCGTTTCTATGGAAAATGTAAATAATCTTTATTCCCAACAGCGCGTAGCCCTCGTAGCAGTACTTGTGCTGGTGATGGTGGCCATAGTAATGGCAGATCCCGATCCCGGGTATGGGAATGGGCATGGCGGCTATGGACACGGAGGGTACGGCAAGGGGCACGGCCACGGAGGGTACGGCAAGGGCCATGGTCATGGTGGATACGGTAAAGGCCATGGACATGGAGGGTATGGAAAGGGCCATGGAGGATACGGTAAAGGACATGGCCATGGCGGATACGGTAAAGGACATGGCGGAGGCTACGGGCACGGAGGATATGGCAAAGGTCACGGTGGAGGTTATGGGCATGGGGGCCATGGCGGTCACGGAGGCTACGGACACGGAGGTCATGGTAAGAAATCGTACAGATTATGACTTATCGAACGAAGGATATATTTATCCCATATTTCAGTTTTTCTGAAAATGAACTTTCGTATAACTTGAACTGAAGCCCAATTCGATTTTCTTTGCAGGTTACCATTAACGGCTGAGAACTACACCTCCGTGATGTAAATATATAAATAAAATAATACACTTGATTTTATTCAGTTTAGTTTATCCGAAGAGAGATGTAG
>NC_051413.1:3259707-3260049 GCF_015228065.2 Penaeus monodon
GTACCAGGCATCTTTGGATTTTCACTTAGAAATCTACAGTTATAAACTACCAAATCTAAAATGTGGCTCACCAGTTAATTATCCAAAAAGTTGGATACTGTTGCACAAGTCATAAATCTCTGTACTTGTCATGAATTATATAATTAACATACATTATTTCTCCAGACAAGTGCATACTCTCGTTCAATGTTTGTTTAAATTATCGAGGCTAACTCTTAGATTAAAGTTGGAAAATTGTTAAAAACCTTTGTCCTCGTAACTCAAAAATTCATATTTTCATTTACTACAACAAAAGGATACGGCAATGAATATTGGGTGAAATTTGTCCAGTATTAGCATTAT
>NC_051413.1:3261045-3261584 GCF_015228065.2 Penaeus monodon
CTATGGAAAATGACACACACATACCGAATTTTACAAAAAAAACTGAAACTTACGGTTTCGTCACAAAATAAAGACAATAGAAATTCAGCGCAACTGCATCTCTAATAAATATCTTAAAATCCGGAAATACTGAGAGCCAACCTCACCTTGAAACAGAAACAGCTGGAGTTCACATGGACAGTACTTTTACTACATAAAGGTCAACAACATATCACGTAAGGGTCAAGTTTACAATGACCTGTCATTTTTAACCGAATAAAGGTCACAAGAGGTAGAGAAACGCAAGCAAAAATGCTCATATGTATGATTACACTTTAGAGATAGAGTTTATTGGAATGGTGGACATTTACTCAATAACGTTATTTTGAAAAAGAAAGAGGTAAAAAGAAAGTGGGTTTTAGGTGTAACTAAATAAATTTCGTCTTAAGCAATATTGGTATTGTCTATTGATATTGTTAACAGAGACTGAAGAGATTGATTAATCGACAGTGTTCCTGTTATGTATGTATGTACGTATAAAATATATGATAATGCTAAAG
>NC_051413.1:3261864-3262482 GCF_015228065.2 Penaeus monodon
TCGCCTTGAATAAGATTACTGTTAGAAAGGTCATTGCCGATACCACCAAGGTCAGTCAGCTTAGCATGATTAAGGTCACGGTCACAAACATAAAAAAGTCAGGTAGATAAAAAAAAAAAAAATAGACATATGCCTTAATTAGAATTAAATCTTCAGTATACCGTATGGTAGTTAATATATTGAAAGCAGATGCGATAGATTTATTAATCTGTTTATTCGTATCTGTGTAGCTGTATTCGGTAATCTGTGTATTTACATTTAATCATCTATTTAATTGTATTCAATCATTGGCTAATTCTTGATCATTTTGTTCATGTGTATATATTCATTTATAAATGCATATGTAACTTTGTTTAAGTGTGCATTTAAAAAAATTATCTAATGATCTACCTTCTGTTCATTTATTTGTTCATTGATTATCGTTTATTCACTAATACAGCTATCACTCTATTTATTGGCTGAAATATGTATTTTTTTATACCTAGTAAATTTATTATTTGATAAATATCTTGGATTGACCATATAATACTATCCAGTGTTAAGATGAACTGAAAATGGTTCACAAATAAATAGAAAGCAGCATAGTTAACTTTATTAGTAATACAGGCACTATACACC
>NC_051413.1:3262811-3263108 GCF_015228065.2 Penaeus monodon
GATAGAGCCAATGAGAGACAGAGGCAGACAGTAAAATTAAGCCTTCATAAACAAGGAGAGTGAGGATGAGCATGCACTATTGTTTGTAAGAGAAAACGTGAGACAGTGGCTAAGGGGGACTTCTTCACATATTCGTACATATTAACGTAAGAATACAGTCATGAGGATATACAACATGCAGCACTCAGTGATAACCTGTAAGCAGAGAAAAGACATTCATTATGTCAAGTTGTATACAAAACAATAAAAGAAATGGTAGTATGTTATATCAATAAACTTGATAGTAAATTTACATAG
>NC_051413.1:3263349-3264763 GCF_015228065.2 Penaeus monodon
TATTGTGATGATATTACCAATGTCAGTTAAATTATCATGATGTTATTGGGCTTATAATTGATACAGCTATTAAACAGTGAGTCTATATAGAATCACAGAGAATAAAATTAATCTTAATTAATGTTAATTGCTTACCGTAACTTCCATATCCTTTTCCTTTGTGGCCATATCCATCACTGTAGCCATAGCCTCCATGCCCATATCCGCCACCGTGATCATAGCCTCCATAGCCATATCCATCATCGTGTCCATATCCACCTCCGCGGCCATATCCCTTTCCTTTAGAGCCATATCCGTCATCGTGTCCATATCCACCTCCGTGGCCATATCCCTTTCCTTTATGGCCATATCCTCCTCCTTGTCCATAGCCACCTCCACCGTGTCCATAACCACCTCCTCCGTGACCATATCCTTTTCCCTTATGGCCATAACCCTTCCCCTTATGGCCGTACCCACCGCTATGGCCATACCCATATCCACCTCCTCCGTGGCCATATCCTCCTCCTCCACCATATCCGTACCCACCACAATATCCCTTGCATTTAATTATCAGCTTTCCTTTGTGGCCATATCCACCTCCGTGTCCACCCCCATATCCACCTCCGTATCCACTCCCATAACCATCTCCGTGTCCACCCCCATATCCTCCTCCGTATCCGCTTCCGTATCCACCTCCTTTTCCTTTATCCCACAGCCAGGGATCAGCTGAGGACTGCATGACGCATACAGCTGCAAGGACCACCACCAATACTCGCTGTGGGAAGAATATGCTTTAATGAAGGGGGGTCGAAGGTCGAGGGGAGGGGGGTCAGGAGGGGGGGTAGTGAGGGTAAAGTGTCTTGCAATGAATATGTGTTGCAGTTTATGGTTGGAGGTATTGTGCATGAGAGATATGGTGTTAAAAGGATGTTGTTTTCAGTTGATGGTTGTAGTTGACTGGTTGGACGCGTCATACATAAGAGATATGTTGTTAAATGTAGGTTTTTGTTGTTTGTAGCTTTAGATGTACAATAGTTTCCTTTCACGGAGTTCATAGGTGTTCATTCTGTTACGGATTTCATAGTGTGGTTAGGTAAGGGTGTATGTCATCCATTAAATTTGCATAGCTTTTTCATGGATTTCACAGGCAATGGGCGATGGGGTTGCCATGAATTAAATGTACGTTGCTTTTCTTTTACAAACATCACGGGACATAGTAGCATTAAATGTTTGTATTTCGTTACCCAAAGAGTGAGGGGAAGGTATTGTATGTGATTCTTATTCCACTGTTATTGTTATATTAGTCTCCGAATAAAAATGTTTGTTTTGGGATATGATGATTGACGTGGATTTTTTTTTTTACATTTTGTATTGATAATCCTCATCACCCATATCTTAGTGAAGAAAAAAATATTCAATGCAATCTGTCTGTCTG
>NC_051413.1:3264860-3264996 GCF_015228065.2 Penaeus monodon
TCCTCTACTTATCTCTTCCTAACTAATGTATTACCTTGGCATACTATACTACTGCGTAATATATATATGTAGTAACAGAGAGACAACACTCTGTTAATTGAGAACGAGTGATATTTATATTTTCGTGTGCACAGTT
>NC_051413.1:3265688-3265758 GCF_015228065.2 Penaeus monodon
AGTGCTGTCTCTCTGTTACTACATATATTACGCAGTAGTATAGTATGCCAAGGTAATACATTAGTTAGGA
>NC_051413.1:3266375-3266781 GCF_015228065.2 Penaeus monodon
AGGAATCACTAATGTACCTAAGATCATAGCAGCCTTATAAAATAGGCACCGATCTTAACAGACAACCACCCAATCTTTACTTACAAGAGCAAATGCCATCCTGATATCCAAAGCTTTTGCAGACGAAATGAATACTGACAGGGGTGTGGAAGGCATCTTAAATATATACCGTAAGGAAAGTGTATCCATCTGTTAAAAAGCCTTGGACAATGGTATACAATATTCTGTGACTGTTTACTCAGCGTCACTCTTGTCTGATGGACAATAGGGGAATATGGATGGGTAGCAAGCATGGCCAGTTGCCGGGTTAAGTTCGTTTTGAATAACACTTTCTCTTCTCTTGTTTTCTATCTGGTATTTTTGTGAATATTATCCGTAGGAGAACTGGGATTAATATAGTTATTCC
>NC_051413.1:3266971-3267807 GCF_015228065.2 Penaeus monodon
GCAATACTTTGTCATCATTCTAAACATTACGTTTATTAATACCATTACTGATTTTGATGTTGCTGCCGTTCAATTACATTTTTCATAATGATCTATAAATTGGTTATAAATATAGTTATGATAACATGCTTCATTATCATCACACTACGTTACAACGATAATGAAGAACACAAGATCTTGATCTGATCTTCACAATATGTTCCCCAGACGGGTGTATAATTACGGTTTTAAATAAGGAAGAAAGAAGAAGAAAAAAAAGTACATTCCTCTCTATTAAACCTTCTCTGATACATTTTTCTTTTCTATTGCTACTCCATTTGGGTTTTACTGCTTTGTTTTGAATTGACAAAAGATATAAAGATAAGAAAATTGGTGCCAATACCGAAAAACACTAAGTAATATTCTAATAGAATATTACTTTGCAGCACTAAAATACACTGACTAATGGGATATACTGCCGTGCTAGAATACAATGAATGATACTGACGAGTGACATGGATAATCTCATTTGCCATAAGAGTTATAAGATCCATAACTATGAGAAACGCTCCCATAGTCTCCGTAGCCTCCATATCCACCTAATCCACCAAATCCACCTAGTCCACCAAATCCACCTAGTCCACCATAACCACCATAGCCTCCGTATCCACCATATCCACCGAATCCAATGCCTCCAAATCCACCGAGTCCTCCGACGTGGCCGTAGCTGGCCTTCGCACTGCCTTCCGCCGACGAGAACATTGTCGCCAGCGCGGACACCATCAGCACCTTCGTCAACGTGGATTTCTGTCGGCGAGGAGGGATTAGGGTATATGTTGACGCTCGTGAACACACGC
>NC_051413.1:3268195-3268547 GCF_015228065.2 Penaeus monodon
TACTCACATATTCACAAGCTTTTCGCAAGAAAAAGTTTACACCCAAAATAGTTCTCTTACCACGACAGTCTTCATGCTGACTAAGAAAAGATATATTCAGGAGCTGGATAATGAACAGGTCTTATCCAGAACCTCTTATATATGCCTCAGAATCCTACCTTCACACTGCACTTCCGTTATCCTTCAAGAACCGGAAGTACAGGATAATATGCATGGTGACTGCAAAGGTCGTTTTTGAGAAAGTGATGCTGGGGCGGCATTGAGCATGAGCGATGCTGGAGACGGAGAAAGGAGGACCAGGCATGTGGCAACGTTAGACCGTAACGTAAATTGGAAAGAAGTTGAGGATAAT
>NC_051413.1:3268650-3268823 GCF_015228065.2 Penaeus monodon
CAAGTCGATAGGGTGAAAGAGTAATAGAAAATTGAGAAACGGAAAATTCTTAGATTCATATTACCGCCTGGGGGGGATTTGCAACAAAAGCTAGTAAGTAGAGCGAGGCTGCAACTCTTGCAAAAATATAACGACCCATTCAAAGTTCCATTGAAAGAAAGATCTGGAGGCTT
>NC_051413.1:3270358-3270471 GCF_015228065.2 Penaeus monodon
TTCTGTTTCCTCAGACCTTCAATTTTTTGAATACCAGACACTTTTGTCTCCACAACCCCCTTCCCCCTTCTCACGGAATTCTTACTACATACGTCGTGCGGAACACCCCTCTC
>NC_051413.1:3270656-3271094 GCF_015228065.2 Penaeus monodon
CCCTCTGCCTGTCATTGCTTACTTCCCTCTCTTCTCCTCCCTCTGTCACCCTCCCCTCTCCTCTCCTCTATCTTCCTCCCTCCCTTCTCCTCTCTCTGCCTCCCTCTCCTCTCCTCTCTTTGCCTCCCTCCCTTATCCTCTCTCTGCCTCTTTCTCCTCTCCTCTCTCTGCCCCCCTCCCTTATCCTCTCTCTGCCTCCCTCTCCTCTCTCCCTCTCTGCCTCCCTCTCCTTTCCACCCACGGTCTCCCTCCCCCTCTCCCTCTCTCTCCACGCCCTCTCATGTAGCAAGCGAATTGTTTCTCTCTCTCGGCCTTTACCTTGGAGATGTGGGTATATAAGCCAAGACTTTTGTCGCCTTTGCCATTCAGCTTGGGGTTTCCTTCTTGCAGTGCAACATGAAGACTTATCTGGTAAGACTAAGTTTTGTGTCCGTTTAA
>NC_051413.1:3271340-3271869 GCF_015228065.2 Penaeus monodon
TATTTTCGTCTCAAATATATCGCTTTTGATAAATTTGCTTTATTAATATAATTTTGTTTGTTGTTTCATGCAGCATATATACCCTTTCTTTTGTTTAATTATTAGTGTAATTGTTATTTAAGTCTTTATCATAAATACTACTAACACGTTGCATAGTTGTACTTCACTTGAAAGCAACGGTGACATTTCATTCCATGATTGACATTAGATAATCCAATAACATTTATTTTTTTCCCTTTTAATTATGTGCAACTGAGAATTATTCCCGTATTTCTTCAAAGAGATTCTTAATCTTTTAAAAGTCTAAATATACATGTTACTTTATGAAACTAATTGTTTAGTAACATATATTAGAATAATGAACTTTGTTTAGAACGACTCAATGATTTGTGATATTTCTCACTTTTCATAATATACATTAGTTGTACATCACAGCCGGAAATACGGTTTTCCTTAAACAATAGCAAAATGACCCATTAAGATTACTTACGAATGTATTCCAAATAAAAAGATAAACAAGCACTAATAA
>NC_051413.1:3271943-3272074 GCF_015228065.2 Penaeus monodon
AATCCACAGTGCGTCGCTCTATTGCTCGTGGTGATGCTGGCTGTGGTGTCGATGGTGACGGCCTACCCTGACCCTGGTTATGGCAGGGGTTATGGTGGCTACGGGTATGGTGGCCACGGCGGAGGCTATGG
>NC_051413.1:3272149-3272354 GCF_015228065.2 Penaeus monodon
TCGATAATAAAAGAGAGAGAGAAAAAAAAGATTTAAAAACGTCTGACTGAAATTTGACTTTGTTTTGTTTTGAATATCCTCTTTACTGCTGCCTAACTTACCTTTTCATCGAATAAAGTTCGCAGAGATAAAAGATTAATACTTTACCTTTACAAGTTAGTTGGTTTTTAGGATAAAGAGATGGAAATAATGATTATTCAGTCCT
>NC_051413.1:3273501-3273653 GCF_015228065.2 Penaeus monodon
ACGTCGCTCCCTGTAACCAAATATGAAAGGATATATGATGTCTATTGGTCTAATGCAATCCCTGTTGGACATCCTAATAATTGGTCCAATTGAAGTAGCTTTGATAATGGAGTTAGTTATGCATTTAATGAGTGTGTAAAATAGCATGCTCT
>NC_051413.1:3274137-3274358 GCF_015228065.2 Penaeus monodon
ATCAATAGATTAACTGACTAAATGATTAATTGACTAACTTGCAATTAATCCGGCCTACTAAAGACGTGATATTCTCACTTTCACGTGAAGAATATTAGTTGTGATATTTTAGCCTTCAAGATAATGTTGATTTATGCTTAGGTGCGTAAACAACCTAGCAAAACAATTTTAAAGTGTAACATGCGAAACATCTCTTCACTAAAACTAAATGTACTCATAGA
>NC_051413.1:3275237-3275634 GCF_015228065.2 Penaeus monodon
CTTTGTCTGCCTCCCTCTCCTCTCCTCTCTCTGCCTCCCTCTCCTCTCCCCTCTCTGCCTTCCTCTCCCCTCCTCTCTCTGCCTCCCTCCCCTCTCCTCTCTCTGCGCCCCTCTCCTTTCCTCTCTCTGCCCCCCTCTCCTTTCCTCTCTCTGCCTCCCTCTCCTCTCTCCCTCTCTGCCTCCCTCTCCTTCCCCCCCACGGTCTCCCTCCCCCTCTCCCTCTCTCTCCACGCCCTCTCATGTAGCAAGCGAATTGTTTCTCTCTCTCGGCCTTTACCTTGGAGATGTAGGTATATAAGCCAAGACTTTTGTCGCCTTTGCCATTCAGCTTGGGGTTTCCTTCTTGCAGTGCAACATGAAGACTTATCTGGTAAGACTAAGTTTTGTGTCCGTTTAA
>NC_051413.1:3275839-3276572 GCF_015228065.2 Penaeus monodon
TATTTTCGTCTCAAATATATCGCTTTTGTAAATTTGCTTTATTAATATAATTTTGTTTGTTGTTTCATGCAGCATATATACCCTTTCTTTTGTTTAATTATTAGTGTAATTGTTATTTAAGTCTTTATCATAAATACTACTAACACGTTGCATAGTTGTACTTCACTTGAAAGCAACGGTGACATTTCATTCCATGATTGACATTAGATAATCCAATAACATTTATTTTTTTCCCTTTTAATTATGTGCAGCTGAGAATTATTCCCGTATTTCTTCAAAGAGATTCTTAGTCTTTTAAAAGTCTAAATATACATGTTACTTTATGAAACAAATTGTTTAGTAACATATATTAGAATAATGAACTTTGTTTAGAATGACTCAATAATTTGTGATATTTCTCACTTTTCATAATATACATTAGTTGTACATCACAGACGGAAATACGGTTTTCCTTAAATAATAGCAAAATGACCCATTAAGATTACTTACGAATGTATTCCAAATAAAAAGATAAACAAGCACTAATAATATTTGTTTTATTATCTTATTTTACTGTGTTTTACTTATTTATTTATTTAATATTAATATTATTATTTTTTTATAATCCACAGTGCGTCGCTCTATTGCTCGTGGTGATGCTGGCTGTGGTGTCGATGGTGACGGCCTACCCTGACCCTGGTTATGGCAGGGGTCATGGTGGCTACGGGTATGGTGGCCACGGCGGAGGCTATGG
>NC_051413.1:3276647-3276822 GCF_015228065.2 Penaeus monodon
TCGATAATAAAAAGAGAGAAAGAGAGAGGGAAAAAAAAGGATTTAAAAACGTCAGACTGAATTTTGACTTTTACCTCTGTACTGCTGCCTAACTTACCTTTTCATCGAATAAAGTTCGCAGAGATACACAATTCATACTTTACCTTTACAGGTTAGTTGGTTTTTGGGGTAAAGA
>NC_051413.1:3277524-3277616 GCF_015228065.2 Penaeus monodon
ATAATGATGAGTTGCTAGCAGCAGTGTAAATGCATGAAAAAGAAAGATAAATAAGATGCAGTAATATAGATGCTGCGTATGTCTATTTCTCT
>NC_051413.1:3277790-3277938 GCF_015228065.2 Penaeus monodon
ATGTCTATTGGTCTAATGCGATCCTTGTTAAGCAGTCCTAATAAATGGTTCAATTGAAGTAGCTTTGATAATCTATATATGGAGTTAGTTATGCATTTAATGAGTGTGTAAACTAGCATGCTTTCTGTTGTTATGAAGTGAAACAACA
>NC_051413.1:3278549-3278771 GCF_015228065.2 Penaeus monodon
CAATAGATTAACTGACTAACTGATTAACTTGAAGAACTTGCAATTGATCCGACCTACTAACGAAGTGATGCTCTCACTTTCACGTGAAGAATATTAGTTGTGATATTTTAGCCTTCAAAATAATGTTGATTTGTGCTTAGGTGCGTAAACAACCTAGCAAAACAATTTTATAGTGTAACATGTGAAGCATTTCTTCACTAAAACTAAATGTACTGATAAAAG
>NC_051413.1:3279822-3280230 GCF_015228065.2 Penaeus monodon
GTTCTTTACCAATCATTGTCTTGTGCCCTTCGCGTCGTCCTTGAGCAAAGGAAACTGTAGTATATAAGCCGCCGCGTCCAATCGAGAGGCACAGGCTAGTTCCAGCTGCCAACTACGTCAGCATGAAGCTTCACTCATGATGGTGAGATAGTTTCAGTTAGCCACTTGAGTATTTATTATCTATATCTATATATTGAATAATTATCTGTGATTTTACTGTGTATACATACTAATTTAGACAGTTACCATAATTACTCACGTTTGTATTTCTCCAAGCAAAGAACTTAATTTCACTGAGCCTTCTAGATGTACGTATTTTATCAGTAACTTGCAAAGGCATTTCAAACTATTTTAGGTCTACAAATGATCCCGATTCTTGAAAAGTAAATAAGAGAGAGAGAAAAAAAA
>NC_051413.1:3280268-3280535 GCF_015228065.2 Penaeus monodon
AAACGTCGTTTCCGGGGATATATGTAAACTAAATCATATTCCTTCCCTTTCCTCTTTTACTTTTAAAACATCATATTTTTGTTGTCTTTCTTCTATATCTTCTTCCTCCTCCTCTTTTTTCGCCAACTCTACTTCAATTCCACAGCGCGCCGCCCTGTTAGTCGTGGTGATGCTGGCAGTGGTATCGATGGTGGCGGCCCACCCTGACCCTGGGTATGGCAGGGGTCATGGCGGCTATGGGTATGGTGGCCACGGCGGAGGTCATGG
>NC_051413.1:3280598-3280703 GCF_015228065.2 Penaeus monodon
TCGATGAACCTAAATGGACAAAATGATTGTGGCCGAATAAAGATGAGGAAGTTGATTCAATAAAGAAAATCGAAAAAAAGTGTCTCTTTCCCCCTCCAGCTTTAC
>NC_051413.1:3281484-3282099 GCF_015228065.2 Penaeus monodon
GTTCTCGTCAGGGACAGTTTTAGGATTTACATACCTTTAGGTTTGGTTTACATATAAACTCTGGTTTCCCAAATAACAATTATATGATACTTTGCATGCAAACAGATATCACGCTCTTCACGTTCTGTGTCTTTGTCAATCCCTGAGTATACGCACTTGACGGCACCCTTGATCAAACACTAGTATATAAACCCACTGATTCCAAGTGAGTGAGACACCAGATCCAACAGCCAACTTCGTAAACATGAAGACTGCACTCGTGATGGTAATTTTTTTCTAAGGCATTTTATGTCTGTATCCGTTATGTAAGTGGCATTTTTTAAAAACCACCTGTCAGAAGGAACTTACCGGTACTTGTATCGTATCTGTGTACTAATCATATTTACATGTCATTGTTACTGTCGCAAATATTGCTGTAGCCATTGTCTGCAATTTAATTAAACTCTGTAATTAATGGAATGAATGCATTTTTACTGTAGTAATATGCAAAGGCGTTTACAGCTATTTTAGTTCGTCAAATAGTTCCAATTCATTAAAAAAGGAAAATACAAATTTCTGTAAATAAAAACAATCTATTTGATAATAGATTTGCTAAATAATTTCAAGTAAACATAT
>NC_051413.1:3282241-3282638 GCF_015228065.2 Penaeus monodon
AGCGGCCCACCCTGATCCTGGGTATGGCAGGGGTCATGGTGGCTATGGGTATGGTGGTCATGGCGGAGGTCTCGCTGGATATGGTTATGGTGGCTACGGCTATGGCGGAGGACACGGAGGCTATGGATATGGATATGGTCGGTGAAATTGATAAAAAAAAAAGTGTGGATGAATAAAGGTGGGGAAAATAAGTCGGTAAAGGCAAGAAAATCGAATGAAGATGAAAGTGATGTCTCGTTCCCCCTTTGTGATTATCTTTAAGTGTTGATTTTTTTTCAGTCTAAAGGAACACCTAATTTTCGGAAATGAAATATTTTTCACTGTAAGAAAGCGTATTCATTACCAGCGAAAAGATTTTTTATACAAAACATTTTCAGAGACACATGCAAATAGGTTT
>NC_051413.1:3282990-3283106 GCF_015228065.2 Penaeus monodon
TCATCCATTTTTCCTGGTTTTCGATTAAGTTTGGGCAGACATTTTATATAAAATTATTTTGTCTTATTACCAATTTTCGTTATCTAATTATTAGGGTATAACTGGCACAGAGCTTG
>NC_051413.1:3283678-3284018 GCF_015228065.2 Penaeus monodon
TATCACTTGTTAGCCTGATCCCCCACTTCCCTATTTACACGTTTAATAGCGTCCACGCTACTGGAGTAAAATTCGATTGCTTAGGTGAATAAGAGCAATTGGAAAGACGGCAAAACATTCTTGCAGATAAGGGAGGATAAAGGTCTATCCAAGATGGAAGTAACGGTCGACAATATGAGGGTTATTTCAGTATATATTTTTCGTAGTAATCAACCATCATTTTCATTCACCTATACCATAAACTGCAGTGTGGCCTGCTCGTGCTTGATTGGTAAGTTGAGACGCGGCTTAAGTCAAAAATGTAATTCATATAGACTTTAGAAATAATATGACCTATGCT
>NC_051413.1:3284124-3284580 GCF_015228065.2 Penaeus monodon
TTACGTACGTATGTATGTATATACTCTCTGTGTCTTTGTCAATCACTGTGTAACTCCCATTCACGGCGTCCTTGATCAGAAACTAGTATATAAAGGCACTGCTTCCATCCGAGTTACAGACCAGGTCTTACTGCTAACATCATCAGTATGAATACTTCACTCGTGATGGTAAGACACGTTTTCTTAGGCATTTTATATCTTCATTATTTACATTACTATCGATTAAGTGACATTTTTTTTTATTATACCACCAGTCCAAAGGAATTTATCAATACCGTATCTACCTAGTAATTGTATTTATAACATGCTTGTGTTGACAGCTAATCATTGTTCCTATCGCACGTTTTTTAATTTTTATTATAGCATTTAATATTATTGAACCTTTTTGAGGATATACGAAATACATGCATTTTTACGGTATTTACGATTTTAGTTCATCAAATTATCCTTATTTTT
>NC_051413.1:3284638-3284833 GCF_015228065.2 Penaeus monodon
TTCTTTTAAACTTATTCTTCTTCTTGTTCCCTTCATCATCTTCCTAGTCTAATTTTTCTTCCTTTTTGATGACATTTTTTATTTTTGTAGTTCTTATTTATCTACTTTCTCCTCTTTTTCGCCGTCTGTACTTCTTCAATTGTTTAATTTCTCCTCATATAAGTACCTTCCATTGTGCTCCACAGCGCGCCGCCC
>NC_051413.1:3284875-3285126 GCF_015228065.2 Penaeus monodon
CCCACCCTGACCCTGGGTATGGCAGGGGTCATGGTGGCTATGGGTATGGTGGCCATGGCGGAGGGTATGGTGGCCATGGCGGAGGGTATGGTGGATATGGGTATGGCGGACATGGTAGTTATGGATATGGACATGGCCGATAAAAATGACTGAACGAAACGTGGCAGGATGATGCAGAGCAAGCTGATTCAGTAAAAAAAGGAAATCGAATAAAGATATGATGAAAAATAGCTTGTCTTTACGGATCAAAT
>NC_051413.1:3285735-3285819 GCF_015228065.2 Penaeus monodon
CAGTCTCCCCCACTGTAGTATATAGCACCAGCTGTTACCATATCTAACTTAATGTGTAAAACAGTCTCTGTAAAATAGCTTTGA
>NC_051413.1:3285848-3286187 GCF_015228065.2 Penaeus monodon
TCTCTGCAACTTATGTGCTACATATGAATCCCGTTTTTTTCTTTCTTTTTCTTTATTTTGCTGCACTGACTGACCTTCATCTTTATTAACACAACAGTAAGCTAAGAGAAGATATATAACCTATGTCTGTCTTTATTTGTCCCCTCTCGCACCCCTTATTAATCACTATTATTAAAGAAAAAGAAAATCCTAGTTTACATCCGATAAGTTTTTATTAAGTCCGCAGTCGTTTTCAATATATATATATATATTTTTTTAATTGTGACAGAAAAAAAAAAAACAATAATTTTTGTTGTTTCATAACATAAACAAATACATTATACATTAAGAAACTAATAT
>NC_051413.1:3286639-3286725 GCF_015228065.2 Penaeus monodon
CACATTTTAATACACGATTTTAATACTTAACAGGTGAGACATAAAACTCTAATTCGTTTTGCGGGACATACTCTGACCAAATCCTA
>NC_051413.1:3286835-3287407 GCF_015228065.2 Penaeus monodon
ATACGTCTTATTGCATGTCATTCTAATCGTCGCCACATAGTATATACTGGTGGTGGTTTCCATGGTGACACCCCACCCTAATCCTGGGTATGGCAGGGGTCATGGTGGTTATGGGTATGGTGACCATCGCGGAGGTCTTGGTGGCTATTGGTATGGTAGCCACGCGGAGGGAATGATATATATGGGTATGGTGGCCACGGCGGAGGTCATGGTGGCTATGGATATGGTAGCCACGACGGAGGGCATGATAGATATGGGTATGGTAGCCACGGCGGAGGTCATGGTGGCTATGGTGGCTATTGTTATGGCGGAGGACGCGGGGGATATGGATATGGTCGTTGAAATGAAGATGGGAAAAGGAAACTGACTGGACGATATAACTTTGTTTAGATAAAGACGACAAAGGATTTTGACTCAAATTATTTACGGACCTATAAATGCAAATATTTTTCCTTTTATATATCAATCAATGAATTTATCTATATAAAGGCTTTATATACAGAAACCCTATACACACACATACACGCCCCCCCCAAAAAAAAAGTATGTATATATACATATCTTATCTGCCC
>NC_051413.1:3287437-3287514 GCF_015228065.2 Penaeus monodon
TTCCTTCAAAGGAGACTCGAAAGTCTTACAATTCAGACAGAGGCTTCAGGTTTCCTCCTTCATAAGCAAGGGGATTT
>NC_051413.1:3288453-3288649 GCF_015228065.2 Penaeus monodon
AGCAATTTCATTTAGTTATTTTTGGAAACAGAATAACTACGACGGTAAAATGATGAAGAATTCACTTAATGAATTATAATAATAAAGGAAAAGACAGCCGAGCGGATGCGACGCGATAACTTTTCCGGCGAGATAGTTGGTCTCCGGACGTGGCCTCAGGGGGACCTCCAAGGAACTGACTGTCTGGTTTATTGGA
>NC_051413.1:3289011-3289442 GCF_015228065.2 Penaeus monodon
TCACTAGCCTTGTTTCCTCCTCCTCTTACCCTTTTGTTTCACCCTCCCATTCTCTTATTCTGTCTCTCTCTTTTCATTCCTTGTATTTTTTATTCAAGATTGCCGTTATTAGTATTAGTATTCAACATATACATACTTCATTATTTTTAAATGATCATGTGATACATTTCCTTGAAAATCATATGCTATATGTTATTTCATGAACAGTATATCGTACATCAAAGTTGGTGAGTATTCAAAGTCCACGAAATTATAAGATAATTTTGTGGAAGTGAATCTCCAAGTCTTTCTAAAATCTCATAATCTGTACAGTGTGTTTTATTATCCCCTTCTGCATCTTCTTGAGGTTATAAAATGGTGCCTCTGTAGATTTAATCTTTATTTATTCAAAGAGTGATTCTGTATCCCACATTCATTATGCAATTCAACGT
>NC_051413.1:3289471-3289872 GCF_015228065.2 Penaeus monodon
GCCGTGTCCTCCACCATGGCCGTAGCCACCATATCCACCATGACCTCCGCCATGGCCACCATATCCATAGCCACCATGTCCTCCGCCGTGGCCACCATACCCGTAGCCACCATGACCATAGCCAGGTTCAGGGTGGGCCATCACCATCGACACCATAGCCATCGCTACCATAGCGAGCAGGGCCACACGCTGAAGAATAAACTACCATTAATATGAAAACTATGGTGAACGAGAAAGTAAAAGTAATGAATAAAACTAACTCTTCGGATCAGATATTTGCATAGGGACTGCATTTCCTTTTCCTTTGTTTGTTTTCCAATCGCCTAGAGAAAAGTAAGATATGATCAATGAATAAAATTTATATATCATATAGTAACGCCGAACTAAAGAACATACTAAGC
>NC_051413.1:3290099-3290913 GCF_015228065.2 Penaeus monodon
AACCAACGGGTCTGCGTAGGATAATATCGTGATTCCTTGAGCTAAGTTAAAAATTCTGAAAGGCGATTTTATTACAGTTTTATGGCTGAAGGTATTTTCTTACTGCTACTATTTTTAGTAATACTTCTATGATAAAAGAATGGATGAAAACGAGTCTGTAGGAATGTGAAATTAGATAGGATAGTGAGAAAGCTAGGAATGACTGATCTGAACTCCTGATTAATCAAGTTTTCTCACCATCACAGAAGGAGTCACCATTTTGATGAAGTAGACACAAGATGCTGTTCTCGTTCTGAAACCTTCTTTCAACGCCTTCCCTTATATACTACAAATCCTTTATTATTCAAGGTTGCATGGCATGACAGAAACAATGCATGAATGACGGAGAGTTGTGCAGGCGAAAAGTAGGAGAGATTATGACCCTAGAAGTATTGTCAATCAGAGTGAAAAAAAAAAACGTTTCTATAATTAAATGAAAAATATGCTATCTCTATTGATCAAAGAATGATTTCGAGTAAGGCTGGTTCTGTTTACAAAATTCGAAAATTCTTGGTTGGTTTTTGGTCTCGAAAATTCGAAAACCTCTGAGCAATTGTTTCTCAAGTGTTTAGAGAACATGTATAGAGAGAAAAAAAATCTGCAACTATTTTTTTTCTACAGTTATCACTAAGAGGGGATTCTGAATTTAGTTACACATTTAGTTTTATATCCGATGTGCTTTATAAATGTATGATATTTCTGACCACCCCGGTGTCTGCTCTGCTTGGTGCAGTTATCAATAACGATATATCAGTTTGGAATGTATACAGTAAAG
>NC_051413.1:3291356-3292032 GCF_015228065.2 Penaeus monodon
CAGTACGTGGCCCTCAAACATGCAGGTTACTCTCCTTGCTTTTATTCATTACGTAAGCTTCCATGGCTTGTATTCAACATAGCCACCATACCTTCCTCCGTAGCCATTTTGCCCATATTCACTATGCCCTCCATCGGAGTCACTATACTCATAACCATCATACCAATAACTACTGCGTCTTCCGCCATGGCTACCATACATAGTAGTTATAATCACTGTCATTACCATCATGGTGTTACATTCAGGTACACATACTTTACAGTGGAAATGGGTATCTCTTGTCTCTCTTTATAAATGCCGTAGTATGACATAAGCCAGAATAATAGCAGAATAACCATAATGATAAAAAGAAGTGGAGAAGGAAAAGAAGAAAAAAAAAAGAGTATTGAACCAATTACGTGCCAACGAAGATGAAATATTGATAAAGAAATACTGAATTGAGTGCAAACTTAAAATGCCCAGAAAAAATATGCTGCCACCGAAATTATTAAGATGAAATATAAAAAAAAAAACATTGTTTCAACAGTGAAGTCCTAATTTCAGCAACAGGAAAACAGCATAATATCTTCTTGAACTTTGTTTCAGCATACACACATTCACGCTTACACTGGTAGTAATAATGATGATGGTGATGAAGGGTGAGGGTGTTGTTATCATCATTATCATTAGTTGTAGT
>NC_051413.1:3292261-3292491 GCF_015228065.2 Penaeus monodon
TAACAACTGACATCACAATATTTCCATCTAAATATTGATATCAACTATATTTGATATTACTAACACCTAAAGGATAATATTAACTGTTTAATCATTTGCTATTATCATTCAGCATTAACAGCTAACTTAACAACTATTTTATTCAATATAATTTTCTCCCAACTGTCTATCATTTGTCTATCAGAAAGAGCAAAAGCAAATGAGCGATTATACAGTATATAAATTCCTCG
>NC_051413.1:3292795-3292956 GCF_015228065.2 Penaeus monodon
TTGTTGGAATTAAATAGCATTCTGTCACACCTTCTCTGTCATATTTATACTTCTGGTTGTATAATCCGTTGCTCTTTTGTTTCTCTCCGAACTTTTTCTTTATTTTATTTTTCTCCTTTTTGCTATGTGGTTATTTCTCTCTCTTTCTCTTCTTCGTTTTT
>NC_051413.1:3293231-3293626 GCF_015228065.2 Penaeus monodon
GTGTAATGGAGGATGTGATCAAAACATAAACTTCTTTTTTTAATATATATTCTAGATTAGAAACTCCTCGCTGTTTTAGAATAATGGAATAATCCAACCATCTCCATCGTATCAAAATCTAGATTATAAGACATCCGATTTACAGATTTCTAAGATGTTCATAAAGACAATTTCTTCATATATCTGAGAAATACTTCATCTCATGTATTTTTACCGACCATATCCATAACCCCCATAGCCATGACCGCCGTGTCCTCCGCCATGGCCGTAGCCACCATATCCACCATAGCCATATCGACCATGCCCTCCGCCGTGGCCACCATACCCGTAGCCACCATGACCCCTACCATAGCCAGGGTCAGGGTGCGCCGCCACCGTCGACGTGAAAGTCAGCA
>NC_051413.1:3294036-3294165 GCF_015228065.2 Penaeus monodon
TAGGAACATACGACTTCTGTTCCAATTAATAGCAATCTATAGTATCGGCTTTTAAAAGGATTGCAAGATTAGGGGACAATAACTGATTATAATTTCATTTTTTATCATGGCATATAAAAGATCAAACGC
>NC_051413.1:3294204-3294375 GCF_015228065.2 Penaeus monodon
TCAAATTTGTCTTACCAGTGCAAGAGTTTTCATGCTGATAAGGCTGAAACGTGTTCTGAATTCAACGGAAGTACTTTGCAAGTATCTCACTGTCTCCGGGTTATATACTGGTGAGACTTTTAAGTCAAGGACGAGACACTGACTGACGTGACTTTTTGGAGCATGGTCGGT
>NC_051413.1:3294634-3294825 GCF_015228065.2 Penaeus monodon
GTGCACTTTTTCAGCGCGCGGTCCTGTTAGCTGTGGAGGTGGTCGTGGTCTCGGCTGCAATACTTGTGTCCGCCGATCCCGACCCCGGCTTCAGGAAAGGATACGGCAGAAGACACGTGGGATACGGCAAAGGCGGATACGGCAAGGGACACGTCAGGGGTTACGGGAAAGGACATGGCGGATATGGACAC
>NC_051413.1:3295984-3296280 GCF_015228065.2 Penaeus monodon
AACTTTTTTTTTTTTTCAACCAATTTCCGCGTTGCATCATCTTTCTCTCTCTGCATCAACATATTTCTTATTTTATTTTTTTCGTTCTCACGCCACTGGTAGTCAGTCTCACAGTCACGCTTGTAGCATTGTCTCAGTATCCTTGTCAGTAATCTATGGTATGTTGCAAGTGACAATGAATGACTTTCTAGAGGAAACAAGACGTATGTGATATAAAGTTTCGTACCAATTTAACACTGTGAAGAAACATATGATGATGATAAATAGATCTACAGTAAACACGTGCCCATGTAATA
>NC_051413.1:3296534-3297039 GCF_015228065.2 Penaeus monodon
GCATAGGTGAACGAAATATTTTCATTAATTAACCTTTATTCATATATATCACATTCCATATATCAACATAACGTATCACTGTTGTAATTACATTGAGATATGCAAAGTTGCAAAACCATAACATAATATCCTAATATAAACTATAACATTTAGAGCAAAACACAAGATTGGCATAAAGCTATTTTATCACTGTAATTTTCCCAGTAACTGGACAGAAAAGTAAATCAAATCTACAGAAGTAATCATGCAAAGTTAAAAAGTTTTATAAATGTCCTGAACTTCATACAAGGTAAAATTGTTCAATCAAATTTTACATTTTCCTATTTCTTTAACAAACAATTTCACTAGCAAGCAGCAGCCAAACAACTGCTAGATTTACCAGGAGTAGCCTACATCATCTACGTTATTATAATGATTGTTCATGTTACCGATAACTATCATCACAACTACTTACTCATACACTTATACTAAAAGAATACCATTCTTATTCTGCTCTCCTAACATT
>NC_051413.1:3297107-3297496 GCF_015228065.2 Penaeus monodon
ATAGTAAGAGAAATAGGTGCGGTGGAATAGAAACTATTGTATTAATACTGATAATATGTAGAGTCAACGATTAACGCTGTTATATTGTGATAATGTTTTGAATTATCTTTGTTCACATCATTTCTTCACCTATGGCCATACCCCCCATGACCTTTGCCCTTACCGCTACCTTTTCCATAACCCCCGTGGCCTTTGCCTTTGCCATACCCTCCTTTTCCTCCGCCGTATCCCTTGTGTCCACCTTTGTATAAGCTTTTAAACCCCGTGGAAAAGCCTTTCAGTCCTTTGTAAAACCCTTTGAAACCTTTACCGATTCCTTTGCCGTATCCGCCGTTTCCTTTGCCGTATCCACCGTGTCCTTTGCCGTATCCTCCCGAGCTGTGTCCGTA
>NC_051413.1:3297520-3297780 GCF_015228065.2 Penaeus monodon
GTGTCCATATCCGCCATGTCCTTTCCCGTAGCCCTTGACGTGTCCTTTGCCGTATCCGCCTTTGCCGTATCCCACGTGTCTTCTGCCGTATCCTTTCCTGAAGCCGGGGTCGGGATCGGCGGACACAAGTATTGCAGCCGAGACCACGACCACCGCCGCGGCTAACACGACCGCGCGCTGAGAAAGAAAAGAAAAGATTTCTGTCTTATATCTTTTTTCAAATAATGAAAATGATTCCTTTGATACACCAGAGATAACGA
>NC_051413.1:3298736-3298829 GCF_015228065.2 Penaeus monodon
TGTTAACACAGCGATAAGGCGAGCCCCTCTCAGTCGATTGTGAGTGAGCACAGAGGCGGAAAAGTCCTGCCTACCTTACCGTATCCTCTAGGA
>NC_051413.1:3299351-3299482 GCF_015228065.2 Penaeus monodon
CTTGATAAAAAATCACATGCTGTATCTTGAAGAAATAACGACATCAGTTATCATGAGCAAACCAGCAACTGCTATTATGACGAAGAATATATGAAAAAATATTACAAATGCCGATGTAAACCGAACTGCGA
>NC_051413.1:3299607-3299729 GCF_015228065.2 Penaeus monodon
CAATCCTGAGTTAAATACTGTAATGCACAGTAAAATGTTTATGCAGTCAGATTGAACTTTCTCTGGTTGATCTTTTTCACTTGCTAATAAATATTTATTTTACAGTATAGCGTTTAGCAAGG
>NC_051413.1:3299932-3300281 GCF_015228065.2 Penaeus monodon
GGCATACTAGCCACAGATGGAAACCAGTTCCAAGTCTTACCATAGTGAGAAGACTGTTCTTCAGAATACGACGTAGAGATAATGACCATAAGCACAATCTTGCTTCCTTTTTATAACGGCCATTTGAGAGGCACCTTTTCTTGTCTATACACATCCACTTCGCTGGACAAATAAGCGAGATTTGGATAGCGTTCGAGGATGACGTGATAGGAGAGAAAGGAGGAGAGTGGAAGAGGGTGGAAGAGGAAGAGCGCGTGGGTGGATATGGGCTCTGGAGTGATAGGCGATGATGAAGAGTGTGCATTGGCAAAATGGATACAATGGATGGTTTGAGATATGTAAAATTAAA
>NC_051413.1:3300922-3301824 GCF_015228065.2 Penaeus monodon
TTTTCAAATCAGATCGAGCTACACGTGAAAGGGCACAAGAACACAGTGTCACCTCAAGACAATGCAGACAGCAGTAGAATATAAATGTAACAGGCACGTACTGGAGGAAGTACACTTTTCAATTGTCCAAGGAGAAATGAAACGAAGGGAGGCAGAAACAAAGCTAATGACAGTAACACGCCTTCAGTAACAATAGAGATATTAAGGGTGACCGTGAAGATAACAAGAGATTAATCGTTAATTAAAATCTTTTTTTGATTCAATGTTTACCTTAATTCAAGCGTAAATGAAAAATGGAATTTTTCCCCTCCCTTTTCTGTAAGAAAACGTGCTACAAGATTTTTTTTGAAGTTACAGTCCGCATTATTTTTTCTCACATTGAAAGGAAAAATATGACCGAGACAATCTTAATTAAGAATAATCTTTATAATGTGTTTTGTAATTAACACTCGGGAATAGACATGGCACAAAGAATGTACTGTTTTAACATCTTTTATTCTATACTACACACACACGAAGGGAACCGCCACCCGATGTTGATAAAGAAAACATATGAACGCGATAAAATGCTATTTATAAATAATTCCTACGCTTGAAGAGGGATCTAATTCCGCTCAGGTGATAAACGGATTCACTTTGTTGGTATAACACTTTCACATGTTAACGAATCCATCTTGTCGACACGCGGCGTGCGGGGCGACATCCCATTTTCTATTGTGTAGGGAGCACGCGAAGTCATGGATGGGAGACTTAAATAAACTCGCTTATTCTTCTCGCAGTGCGTGTTGCTAAGTTGTGCGGCTCAGCCTTTCAACTTTCATTCGGGAAGCACTGAGGCTTAGGGTAGGTGTGGCAGGTAGTATTGCCCAGACCTTCACTGTCGTATTTTACGATAGATGGCA
>NC_051413.1:3302752-3303014 GCF_015228065.2 Penaeus monodon
TTGCGCCTCGCCCCCCCCCAATCATCCTCCCAGACGCGCCATCCACACACGCAACAAGCTCGAGACTATAAGGTCTCAGACGGACAGACATAAGGATAGCCCAGTGCCTTTTGTTTAATACTCCCTTTGTAAATAATATCTCTTTTCATTTATACCTAATCTAATAATTTACTATGGCTTCTTACAGTGTTCAGTGAAAGAATCTTATTAATGTCTCTTTGTAAGTTCTCAGATGCAAAGCTGCTATCCTCAAATAAATCGT
>NC_051413.1:3307425-3307739 GCF_015228065.2 Penaeus monodon
TCCCAAAGTCCGGATCACTAGCATGCACTCACTGACCCCTTGAGACAGGGAAATGCATCGACTCCATTACCTGGGTATTTGAAATCCCACATGGAAACACGAACGGCTATTGAGCCCACTTTACCCTTCGGTGGTGGCAGCCTCAGTACACCAGGCAGCATTGGTATTTCCCTCCTGTTCATGCACACCGTCATGCATCTTTATCACCTTACGTTGTCAGTGTCCATGCACGCAGCTTCACACACAGGCTCTTGCGTACATTTCTGACATAGAAAAAAGCTTGAAGTATTTATGTATCAAGCGCTGATTTAAAA
>NC_051413.1:3308923-3309880 GCF_015228065.2 Penaeus monodon
CAATTGTATATTTACAAATGTCCTTTCAGAATGCAGTTGGCCTTGGGCACCAAACAGAAAGAACAATCATCCTAAACTTTGTAGTAACTTCATTAACATAGGAAGGATACACATATAACGCATCATTTCCGGAAACACAATGGTGTAGTGCGCCAAGGAAAAATGAGGATTCGACGAAAGTGTAAGTTAAAGACACCACTGGGTAGCTATTCCCTTTGATAAGGTTCAGTATTCATCCTGCCGTTGGTGAGTCAGTGCGTACGGTTACAGACGGGGCCTCCTAACTGTTTATTTTTATGTATGGTGGGATGTGTCATACAGATTTTACATTTTATATGAAGTGAGTGACGTCTAAAGAAACCAGCTGTAGAGGAGATGAGATATTCTGGTGTGTTTATGGGTAGGAAAAACAAGTATAATATAGCATTGAGTTCATCTGTTGTCTAGCATTGTATGTGCAGGGCTTGATGAGACAATCGTGTAAAAAGAAATGAAAGCGTTACTCAGTTTACATGTTACATTCGTCCGTTTTACTCTTGGGAAAAGCATGATATTGATTAGAATGCAGTGATACCAATAAGTCTTAGTGAATATGTTGACAAGTGTAGGAAAAAGGAATAAAACATATTAAAATGGAGACTTACGATATGGCAACAGTTTATAGGATGTGGCGGGTTAAGTTGCCATTTATTATAATATGATTGCAAATAATACAAGAAGAAAAAGAATTCCACGTTTAACGCAATATATCGGATATACCTCTCAATCTGAAAACAAAAAAATATCTCCCATTTTAGAGACAATAGATACATGCATGTACAAAAGAGCTTTCTAAAATAGAATAATGGGTTTGAAGGTCACATAAGTAACTCGGAGAAGGAACTAAGCTGTAACCAGGTGTATGATCACACTTCGCACAAACGCACGCACATATACAGATGCGCACACATAGACGTT
>NC_051413.1:3310796-3311139 GCF_015228065.2 Penaeus monodon
TTTGTAGTTAAAAACGTACTGCCCTTTCATTAATGTTCATTAACTTACTACATTCATCAATTTACTACAGTGTCAGTGTCGACTTTGATTCATACTACTAAATACATCAAAAGCTACAACCATTCACTGATATTACCTTGTACTATTCATCCTCAGTACACTATCTACTCTCATTCAATAATATTGCAAAACCTACTACCATTCATTAATCTTATTTTAATATTTCCACAGCTGAGGTGCTCCCAGAATGGATAATATTAAAACAGACTCAGCTCCCCTAGGGTCCGTGTCCAGCGATTTTCAACAAGGGAATCCATCACGACCTCAACGGCAGGTGGGTGGA
>NC_051413.1:3311325-3311631 GCF_015228065.2 Penaeus monodon
ACCAATCTGGTATACAGTTTACTTCTATTAACGCGCCACAGCAACTAAGCAGCAACCAAGAGACAGAGCACACCTGGCACCGAGAGAACCCCAACCTGTCATGCACCTGTTCCGCACGTGCAAGGTTTGCAGGTGATAAACCCTGTGACAAATGGCACTTGCCTGATCGTGGAAATGTCGAAACGCCCGCACTCACTTTCGACGGCGCCGCTCCGTACCCGCCCCGGAACGCTACGTCACCGGTGAAGGGGTGACTGGCTGCGAACGTGCCGTCGGTGGGAGGGTGCAAGCATAGGAAGACTAACT
>NC_051413.1:3312709-3313072 GCF_015228065.2 Penaeus monodon
TTCTATGAGGACGACTGAAAAAAGGTGAAATACAGCACCGTAACTTCTAAACAAATGGAGTATAAAAACGACGGAAACCATCCAATTCACTAAGCAACTGTCCCTCTCATTTCTACCCAGATCTACAACATAACAGGCGGCTCGGCGGTCCACATTGGCCCTGTTATCCACAACATACATGGCTGTAACCCTCGCTCGCAGCACAAACCCCAGGATATGCCTCTCAAAAAGGATGTTGAAGAGCTCTTGAAGTAAGTGTGGGTTTCGTGTAAGGCAAATACGGGTTTCTTTGGGTTTAATGGGCTTTCCGTTTTGATAAGAAATTGAGATCAACCATTATGATACTGATACTTAATCATTTCA
>NC_051413.1:3313846-3313968 GCF_015228065.2 Penaeus monodon
GCGAAAGGACTGTGGCGACGGACATCCACGTTGATGATTCTGGAGCTGAACCCGCGTTATATAAAGCTTTGTCCCACCAAAGACACTGGTTATTTGAGCCTTGTCTTGTCATACTGTCTCTT
>NC_051413.1:3315300-3315797 GCF_015228065.2 Penaeus monodon
CCTTATATACATGCGAACACATACTTTTTCCTATTTTGTTTTCATATGCATGAAATTGAAAACAACAAGACTAGGCAGAAAGACGCATTTCACACATAAAACCTGATTTAGTAAACCCTTTTATTTAGCAATTTTAGCTGTGTTAGGAATACGAAAGGTTAAATCAACATCTCACCAGTAACCAAAGCAACATAGTTCATTGTCTTCACAGATATTGTTAATGAGATAAATATGCTTGGTACATTGTGTATTTTTTAACTGCCCTTAATGCCATCCTGACATTTCGCTACCGCCCCTTTTGCTCACTGCCCAGAGGTCTATTTTTAAGTGTAGATTAGGATACCGTTTTTCTCTCTGCCAATAAGATACTCAACTTATTATTTCTTTCTTATTTCTATAGTTACATTTTAGATTAATTGTGCAGTACTTCTGATAATGTACAAATGTGGAAAATGCGTACATTACAGTGTATCAATTTTAAAACTAAATATTAAATT
>NC_051413.1:3315946-3316981 GCF_015228065.2 Penaeus monodon
TCTCTTAGTCTCCTTTCTCCCTGACCCAAAAGTGCAGCCGCTAAATAATTCTAATTTGACAATATGTTTTAAGTCTCCCCCCCCCTCCCCAACAGCTTGAACCTCCAAATACCTCATGTCATCACCATTTCTACCCTCTCTTCCCTCTTTAACAGCTAGATCCTCATATAACTCATGTTATCGTTTAGTTTCCTCCCATTGGACTTCAGTAAACTTCAGCCTCCAAATATCTCATTCCTTCGCCAATTCTACTCCTTCAGATCCCTAACAGCTTGATCCTCCAAATAACTCATTCCATCGTCTTTTCAACATCCTCCTTCCTCCCCAACACAACAGGTGCAGCCGCGAGATCGAGGAGCGAGACAAGGTCGAGGTCAGCGAACACCTGGGCAGCAGCTGGAAGAGTCTGGGCCGGGTCATGGGCTTCACGGCGGGTCAGCTGGAGAACATGATAGCTGACCACACGCGTAATGTCGACCGAGTGTACGAGATGATGAGTCGTTGGCATGACAGGGAGGCTGAGGATGCTACTGTGGCCAGACTCACTCAGATGATCATTAAGGTTAAGGCTTATCATGTGCTGAAGAAACTTACACCTTGAACGCACTTAGTTAAGGAAATTGTAATGTTACGTTATTTTTTTGTATATTTTAACTGCTTATGTATTTTCTTCTTTTTCTTCTTCGAAATGATACACTTCTAAATGTAAGGAGAGATAGAAGAGGAAATAGAACAGGAAAGGAAATGGTCTGAATTACGTTGTTTTATGACTTGTCGGGTTTTGTAATGTGTCAAATATTTCGTAATTTGTCAGTAAAAGTATTTTCATCTACTGACTGTCTTTTTCTGTATCCTTTAAGGTATAACCAGAAATGTGATTACTGTTGTGAATGTATCAAATATACAGATACATAGGCACTCTAAGAAGCAGATTGAAAAGAAAGATTACCAACTAATGGTTATAGATAATATTTATGCGCACACATATGTGTACATACATATGTCCATACCACAGTTGCCTCCCACAACAAGTCT
>NC_051413.1:3320981-3321225 GCF_015228065.2 Penaeus monodon
AGAGTCTGTCTCCCTTGAAATAGCTCCGTTTTCTGTTACCATTAAACAGATTATCTGGGTAACTTAGGTGTATATAACATGCTAACGAAGTGTTGTTAAATTATTTTGGTTTGAATAGAATTATGCATAGCTGTTGTGTACTGTCTAAATAAATACTATCCATAGTTTTGATCCATGGATATAAGAACAAATGGTATAGTTTCAGTTTTCCACAGACATGGTAAAAGGTACAAGGTAAATTTTT
>NC_051413.1:3321428-3321797 GCF_015228065.2 Penaeus monodon
CATATTATAGTGTGGATAGGTGAAAGAAGGACAAATAATTGCAAGACTGGATGAGTATGTGAGACTAAGAATTACAGAATATATTTCTCTATAGTTAAGCAAAATTTATTGACGACAATATGTACAAGGTGCTACATATGACATTATCGTTACCATCATGCATTCGTTTTTATCACGAGTCAGTTGCCTTGATGACAATCAGGTAACTGTGTTTACAGTACTGGGAATATGCTAATCGTAAATAAAATTTACTGCCGTTACCGCGGACATGTAAAATATCGATAGTGATATAAGGAAAATTTAATCGAATAATTGCTTTAAGCCAAATTAAAAGTAATGTTGAAGAAAGATATGGATGGAATATAATAT
>NC_051413.1:3321918-3322006 GCF_015228065.2 Penaeus monodon
TTAAGATTGCAAACATGAACAAATCATCTAAGCAAAGACTAGCCAGTGCTCAAAGCGGAATGGATCTAAGAGATAGGGGAAATTCAAC
>NC_051413.1:3323424-3323694 GCF_015228065.2 Penaeus monodon
AATCTAGGTGGGCAGTCTCATCCACCAAAACACGGTACAAAAAACTGCATATATCGCATCACCCATATCATTACTCCCCCCTCTTCTCCCCTTACGGCACTACCCACCACCAGCATTTATTTTTTGTCTCTCTCTACAGGCGCTAATGATGTGTTTGGGTTTGTTCTTCCGTGTCCCGTGTTTGAAGGAAGTCGACAAGGAAGACCAGTCTTGAGGGAAAAAGAGAGAGAAAAAAATCTGATACTGTTTTTATTTCTTTTTGTGTCTGGG
>NC_051413.1:3324283-3324702 GCF_015228065.2 Penaeus monodon
TAGCATGAACACACCAAACCCATTTTTTTGTTTTTTTTATTGATTAATTGACTGTCTCATTATCTACTACCGTCGACTGTTCAGGCTGATTATCGGCCTCTTTTTAACATTTCATCTATTATCATTATTATTTTCAAAAATTCATTCTGTTATCTAATTTTTTGGACGCAACGAGGTCTAACCTTGAACCGGCCCGGGCACGGCGTTTGCCCGGACAACCCACGGACGCTGTTCTCGCAAAGACGGCGCGATCCCGGCCCTGTTCAAGGACACCGATGAACTTTCACTTCAGCTTCCGTGTTATAAGAAGTGCTCTAAGACGCTCTGAGGCGATGCTCCAGGGTCTTGGATTTGTTGATTTGTGTGGCGTGATATCATTATAGTTGCTTTTTTTATCGTATTTTTTCTTATATTAGCAG
>NC_051413.1:3325244-3325321 GCF_015228065.2 Penaeus monodon
GAATAACTTTGATGTTTCTCATTGTTTACTTATGTTGATTTACGAAAGTCGATTATGAACAAACATATATCCCTCAT
>NC_051413.1:3325408-3326557 GCF_015228065.2 Penaeus monodon
TTGTTTGCTTGGTTGTATGTGGAAAATAAAATCTGAGGATAGTAAAATATGTTGTTGTTTTTTCATGTCAATATATATACACACTATCAACAGGCGTATCACATTACATGAAGAGAAATGCCTGTGTAAACCTACATACAGAAGTAATATAAGAGTGAGATTACTTTTCACATAAATTTATTTTTGGCAACGAATTCCATACACTTGAATGACCTGGGAAATCTTAAGAGTACAATTTCATCTACGAGAATATTTCTTGGAGGGACCTGAAGTTCTTGTATATTATCAAAAGGCGGAATACATAAATTGGAAACATAATTATGTACTAAAATGCCCGTGTAAACCTATGTACAAAAGAAACTTATCTAAATAACTAGGGGCATGACAATATTTTATACATAAAAACAGATTCGTGAAAATGGATTAAGAAAAATAATAACCTGGAAGCCTTTGAGAATTTCGTCTACAAGAGGAATTGGTTTCGGAAGCAATTGAAGTTTTCGAAACAACGACCATTCCTAGCGCGGAATTCACACACTCCTGGACAAGGCCTAGGGGGCGCTGTGACAATCACTCGAGTCCCAACATCAAAGAGCTCCAAATTCGGGTCAAAGGGCGACGGAGCACCGGGAAGAGGCGTCGTTTCGGCTCCCGTGAATTCTGTGATGGGAGCACTGAGGGATCTTCCAAAGTTTCTTTCCTCTGACGGTGACGAAAGCGTAGTTACGTCTGCACTGGATGGCTCTGGTGTTACTGTTGGGAAAACGACACCGGCTGTGCGTGTGCGTGCCTGGATCGGAGAAGTCCTCAGCGTTATCCGAGGCGCCTCACTACCGGAGTCCCTTGATCTAGAAGTTGCTGAAGCGTTCGAATCCTTCAACGACTCAAGACTCGAGTCCTCGGAGGAGTCAGGGCGGTTCTGGCTGTTTTCTTCAAGTCCGAGCTGGAAACGGTGGCGGTTCAAAATACTATTCCCTTGGTTTAGAACTACCGGGGTTTGGAGATTTCCTGTGGAAGCCTGTCGGCGCTTAATGTGGTGAGATGGAAAGCTGGAAAATCCTGCATGGAAAAATGGAAATGATTGTAAGCTTCTAGCGTAACATGGCGATGTTGAAAGTTACTGTAATCATTATTATTACATCCTTATAG
>NC_051413.1:3326841-3326931 GCF_015228065.2 Penaeus monodon
AAGATTTTCTTACTGATATACGATATTGTAACTATTACCACTGATATAATTGCAACAAGCAGTAATTACATTGCCATTGCTAACACAACT
>NC_051413.1:3327026-3327444 GCF_015228065.2 Penaeus monodon
TCAGCTTTGTATGTTTTACATATGCAGACTATTTGCAATACAAAGTTT
This sequence comes from Penaeus monodon, assembly GCF_015228065.2. Taxonomy (NCBI): domain Eukaryota; kingdom Metazoa; phylum Arthropoda; class Malacostraca; order Decapoda; family Penaeidae; genus Penaeus; species Penaeus monodon. The sequence goes on from NC_051413.1 coordinate 3,327,075, forward strand.
AATAATTACAAGGCTAAAAGATACTCAGCGTCACGTCGTTAGAGGAAGAGAGCGTTTTCTGCAATGTAATGACTTCGGAAGAGTTCGCAAGTCACCCTGGGAACTTGTGCTGTGTCTTCCGTTTCTGCTCTGACGTCTTAAGAAGGGTCTATAGTATATTCGGAACGTCAAGGTTTGTTAGTCTATCCCTGGCTTATTTTTTATTCCGGTTTAATTTATTTCGCTTGCTTGTATGCATTGTGTTGGGTTATAATCGGCTTGGTTCAGTTGTGTTGTTTTGTCACTTGTTTCCATTTATTATGCTGGGTTATGGACGGACAGATCCTTTTGTATATATGAAGGTATGCGCATAGAAAGGGGGTCTCAGTCA
>NC_051413.1:3327598-3328220 GCF_015228065.2 Penaeus monodon
AATGATCCAAGAACACAATTGGACACGCACACCCTTATATGTTGAGTTCGCTCATTCTTACCTTCAAGAATATTTTCTGGTTGAAGAACCGACAGTGCTGCCGCGTAACCGACAAATCCGACAAGAAAACCGAATTTATGTATTCCTAACATGTTCTGTAAAGGCATCAAATTTCGTAAGTCTTGTTGTTATCAATTGATTTATCATATATATTTAATTCATTTACCGAATAAACTTTTCTCAATAACAACTCCCAAACACAACACAAAAATACTACTCTTTTAAGACCGAACAATCAGCCAATCGCAAAAGAAGACAAAATGACGATTTTACATCCAACCAAACACAAAGACACAATAAGACGAACACTAAATCCTCAGAAACGCACGGTATTTGAAAAGAGATTCTAGGTCGGACCACCAGGAGCCGTGTAGCGAGGACGACGGGTAAACACAGACTACCTGAGTGAACAACCAGGAACCCTTTTCAGTCGTTTCTGTGCAAGCGTGTCCTTCGGTAATTGATCTTTTTCTGCTACTTTAGAGGGTTAGGAAACGTTTGCGGTGTTGATAGGGGTAGGTTGTATGCTTCTGATAGGTAAATGTTGATATATCTAAATGTA
>NC_051413.1:3332338-3332450 GCF_015228065.2 Penaeus monodon
CAACATAATTAGCAAGTTTGCAAAAGTAATGGTACTCTTATTAATTAAAAAACAACAAGAATTAACAGCCAAATAATAGTTGCTTCAAACATACCCTGTGGCCTCTTGGAAA
>NC_051413.1:3332710-3332940 GCF_015228065.2 Penaeus monodon
GACCGCAGAAGTAAACTTTATTGGCTTGGTTGGCTGCTTCGTAATTTCAGTACATCTAGAATTCAGATTGTTGTTAAGTAGAGCATGATAAACAAAGGCAATCATTATATAAAGCATTATTCGTTATATATATTTCTTACAATAATCTATTGCAGCGTGCATAAAAAACAACTGTCAAAACACTTCATTTAGTTCACTGATTTTTAAAGCACTTCAGTTGAGAGAAATAT
>NC_051413.1:3332996-3333063 GCF_015228065.2 Penaeus monodon
AGTATTATATAGAACAGTTATGGAATCACTGTTTAGGATAAATTAAATCATAATAAATTATTATTAT
>NC_051413.1:3333229-3333630 GCF_015228065.2 Penaeus monodon
TTTACAATTACTTTTCATAGTCTCTTCGAATCGGTGAAAATGAAGGTTTCGTTCCATTCCTGTTTGCATGGCGTGAAGGATATCAGCAAATCCTCCAAAATACTCCCCCCGCGGTAGCATTCAAAACATCTGAGACTTGAACCTTGAATATTTTGCAACATGGTTCACCTGGATACTTCCGTGTTGCTAAAACACATGCACGCAGCATATATCAAGACATAAATTATAATTATAAATACCTGCATATATTTGAAATCTCAATAACTCGATTCTGGTTTTTCAAGTGAATACCATAACCAAAGATTTGGATACGGGCAAAAACAACTTTTCTGATTGGTTGGTTACAACTATGACGTCATGACGAGTGTTACTGCCACAGGAGTCCACTATTGAGCTGGTAC
>NC_051413.1:3334109-3334495 GCF_015228065.2 Penaeus monodon
TTGACGCAGTTAATCAGGTTTTCCAACCCTCCTCACCAGACCCCATCGACTCATCACAAATCCATACTATTTATTTTCAGAACTTTCCCTAAAAAAGCCTGAAATTCCTGTTGTAAGCAGAGGCTTTCTGCCTGACCACGGTCAGCTAATTGACGCTTGACTGAAGAGAAAGGCACCGAAGGGTAATATATAAAGCCTTTGAGAAATATTAACATAGTCACAAGCTAAAATAACCAGTGAAAAGATAATAACAATAAGACTGACGGAATAACACTGATGAAGGTAAATAACCGACGATGAATTGATGAGTAATGAACTTTGAGTAAAAAAATGAAGAAGATATAAATGAATGAAATATAACAATAAAAGGTAAATATGCTCTTGTT
>NC_051413.1:3334613-3334746 GCF_015228065.2 Penaeus monodon
GCTTGGCAATAAGAACCCACTCCCTTATGCCATTAGCCATACACAAAAACAACTAAATCGCGCGGTTGTGGTGACAACAGGTAAAGAAGTTGTATAAAATTAGATAAAAGGAGGCCAAAGAAAGTAACATCAT
>NC_051413.1:3334891-3335099 GCF_015228065.2 Penaeus monodon
AGAGAAAAGCATAGATTCTCCCACAGCCCAGGAAGTGTAACGGGTTAAGCTAGACTAACGGGAACCTCCTTGTGGCTCGTTTTCTACCATGACATTTAAGTGAAGGTCAATGGCGCGTGTTGGGTATTGGCATATGGTAGTGGGTGGAGAGAAGAGGGTCGGGGAGGAAGAAAAGGGGTTTAGAGTCGTGGGGGGGAGCATGAGTTTT
>NC_051413.1:3335300-3335468 GCF_015228065.2 Penaeus monodon
CACACACACATATACAGTCTCAGTGGATAAAGTTGACAACTTCCATTGAAACACACAGGAAAGTTGGTGCATACTCTTTAGGCCGCAACACCCATACGCTCGCACATAGGCCCTTACAGCTGACAACGCTACCACTCCAGCGACAAGGGAAGGGGAAATGTATTAATG
>NC_051413.1:3335680-3336330 GCF_015228065.2 Penaeus monodon
AAGTACCCTCTTCACTTTTCGCCTTCAGCTTTCCCAAGAATATTCAAATTGGTCGAATTTACTTCCACCATAGTAGAACGAACCCAAATCATGAACCTGCGACAGGAGAATGTGATCATTTAAGTCATTTAATGCAGGGAAGGACGATTAAAGAGAACCATGTTGTGGATCCTTGCTGCTAGCGATTTGACCCCCGCTGCACTGGCAAGGAAATCTTTTGTGATGCTCTGGGACATTTTCAGCGGGGAAAGAGGTACAGGTGAGCTGTATGGCCTTCCGAAGAACACTACGATGAGGTCAGAAAAGTGCCTGGACGCCATGAAGGATTTCATGCAGTCCCCCTTTGACGTTTGATAAAGAAATGGTTCTTTTATGCACGACGTCGCCTCTTATCATGGACACCATTCCGACCCTGTCAATGCCACGCCTGCAGGAGCCATCGCACGGGTCTGGAGGGACTTGGACCAAGACTACCTCGAAAACCTGGCTACCAGCAGGCCCCAGCGCCTTTAGGATGTCATAAGACCCAGGGGAGATGTTACTAAGTTCTAAAGGAAGCTAACATATACAATAACCACAGCTTTTTTCATTTTGCTTTATGGTAAATACAAATGATGCAAGATTTTTTTACTTGGGAAAGGTAAGGTTTG
>NC_051413.1:3336686-3337253 GCF_015228065.2 Penaeus monodon
GACGCTAAGAAAGAAAAAAAAATCCAGTTCGTAGCCTTCTTTGTAGACTAGCGTGCCAGTCTCGTTGAAGTCGGCAAGGTCAACGGACGCTACAGCCACGCCTCGCTAGTGATGCTATGAAACATCTTGAAAGTTCTTGAAATTGGGGCACATGTGTTTATAAATAAGTACTGTAGATCTGGTGGTGATGATTGTATGATATTGGTTGACGAATATGAAGGAGTTTTACCTAGAGACTTGAGAATTGTGTATTACGTTTTCTATGTCGGTATAGAATGGATAATAGGGCTGTGTCTAAGCAAGTTTTATGGATGTGTATGGTACACCAAAAAGTTGAATTGTAGTAATATATACAAAATATATCAGGTAAAGATTAATCATGTAAAAAAAAGATAAATACAATTGATCCATTCAACAGATAATGGACAACGCAAACAGCATTCCCTCTTATGCCGTGCTGTTTCTGACCACCGTGTTAGTCACTACGTCAGGAACATGGGACACTCTGCATCATCGTAATAAACATGTATCAGGTAAGTTCTCTTTCTCCCTGTCCCTCCCCCAACC
>NC_051413.1:3337372-3337488 GCF_015228065.2 Penaeus monodon
CATTTCCTTTCCTTTCGCACTCAGCCTGAGTGCGGTCATGCGAGTTGAATTTAGTTTGTGAAAGTAGGATGTGTTCTTGGCCACGGTGCGTGCAGACTAGATATTAGAAGTATTGT
>NC_051413.1:3338738-3340074 GCF_015228065.2 Penaeus monodon
TCAGTAGAGATACATATAGCAAAGCATTACAATAGGGATAAAGTTGACAATTTGGCAACACTATTGCCTTCATTAGTATGGGAACGCAACAAAGCGCTGCTAAGGAATTCACATTAAAAACATGTTACTTTGTACATACAGCTCAGCCGATCAGTTTGATTTGGTTTATTTATGCAGAAATAATAAAGTATTATTCTGAGCATACACTGTTTCCATCCCCACTCAAGTCCCCGACACCTTTCAGGCTTAAGTTCCTCCTCGGAAGAAAGTCGGCCACAGCACCACACGCCTCGCCCCGCCCCGCCCGGCTTTCCCTGGAGTCCTCGGGTCACGGCTCTGTCAGCGGCCAAGCCAATGTCAAGTCGCCAAGCAGGTCTTCTCGCCCCCGACGCCACTTCCTCGCCCAGCCCCGCCCACCCGGCTCGCGTGTTTCTGCTGCCTGAGCTCCTCCTGCCTGTCCCTATCCCTGGATTTCACTTCGTCCCCTTTTTGCGTCCCACCCGGAACTTCGTCGAGAAGAGCGAGGGAACTTCCTACTTCTCCCAACCGGCACAGGTCGATGTTGTGTCTCGGCAGGATAATAATGTATATGAGTTAGGTTATTCCGCTTCAGAGGATAACGAGGGAGGGAATGAGTCATTCACTGGCCCTGCTTTTTCTTCTTTAAAACCTTCGTCAGTATCGTCCCCCTTTCCTTCGCATTCTTCTATCGAATCATCTTTAAATTCGTCCCCTTTCTTATCTCCTCTTGTCCGTTCTTCTTTGTCCTCTTCCGGTCCAACATCACCGTCCTCCTCCTCGGGGTTTCCTCCCCTTCCCGAAGATATAGAACCCAGGGTCAACCCGATTGCATTCCCCTCACCAGACGACCCCAAAATCTACGAAACCTTGTCAAAAGACCGGATCATTTTCCCTTCGACCACTGAAAAGACCATCAACTTTCCCTCACAAAGCTCCCCACCACCTTCACCCACCTCAACCTCGCCTCCCTTTCCTAATGCCACCGTGGTTGCAAATGTGCATGTCGTATCTGAAAATAACACGGATATAAGAGTGAGTATTATAGCTCCCCACCGACCCTGTACGAGACTGTGTCAATATCCTGCGGGGTCTGGGGTATGCCTTACGGATTTCACGTGCATCAGAAACGTTAACTTTCTCCGCGTTCGTCCTCAGCCTGTGAAAAAAGATTGATTTTTCTGTGTCTATCTTCCTTTACTTTTTGTGATCTGCTATAGCTGCCTGTGTGAGATCATGTATCAGGGATTTATTTATTATGCAGTGATTACTTGTAGTTACCAAAAATGTAGATGAGTGAGATCATGTACCGGAGATA
>NC_051413.1:3351075-3351663 GCF_015228065.2 Penaeus monodon
ACATACAGCAACCGATGCTAAATACAAGGTGACATACACTATAGAAATATAATGTTAAAAATGCAGGGTAATGGGATGGATATGTATAATCCGTAACTAAGAGCATAAATCAGTCTAAATCATCAAGACGATTTTAAATGGAACCGGAGAGGCAGAGATTTAATACAGAGCAATAATGCAGATTTTTAGTTTAAGTGATAAAACATTGTGGTCTAAAAGTGAGACTATGCTTTCTTAAATTCAGGAAAGGGAGAAAGTAGAAAAAAGAGAGGTAATTGAGGAGGCAGAGAGAGAGAGGAGGGGGGGGGGGAGAAATAGAGAAAAAATGAGAAAAGAGATCGCGAGAGATAGAAAGTGTAAAGAGAAGAAGGAGAAAATGAAAAAAGGACAGGAAAGAGAAAAGTAAAAGATATATAGAGAGGAAGGGGGAGAGAAAAGAATAGTTAGCAAGGAAAGACTGAAATTAGAGAAAGGCGGGAAGAGATAAAGAAATAGGAAGGGAGATAGCTTAGCGCAGACAGCAGAAATAGAGAAACAGAGAAAAGGAAAAGACAGAAAATAGGAAGAAAATATAATTAGGAAAGATAA
>NC_051413.1:3352049-3352195 GCF_015228065.2 Penaeus monodon
AGATATACTATACTGCACACTAGGAAATGTAAAGAATTTCCTTGTCCTTCATTATTACATCAGTTTTATAAATAGCATTAGCCTTTGACATAGAATATGCATAAGCAAAAGTCATCTGTAAATTGAGTGTTGTTCTGGTATACAAC
>NC_051413.1:3352448-3355331 GCF_015228065.2 Penaeus monodon
AAAGATCGTCGAACTATACAGAACTGAAGATTTAAAATGTAACAGGTCTGAGTGAGGTGAATCTTCTTTAGATAAAAACAAACACATCTATTTTCACGCGCAAATACAAATAGATAGAGAAGGGTATACTCCAATAAATATGCACGTATATGCTATGCAAATGTATACACTTTAAGCGTTACAGCTGATAGAAAAAATACATAACTTTTTCACATTCTAGAAATAAGTAACCAAAAATAAAATGAAACAGTTGATAGCGTTGCATGCGAGGCCTGATCTTGCCAGTGTTAACGGTAAATGAACTCTGGCAGTTGTCAGCCAATGTCAAGTTTCATAAACTCTTTCCACTATCAACCAGAAGAAATCCTCAAACGCTTTCACGACTCGAAGGGTATATCCCGTAAGACACATATATCATACCCTTCATGAACCTCGTATCTGCTGGAACGAGTGGGAAGAAATTGGAAGAAGGAAGCTACGATTGCAACATAGGAAACCCTGGCCGACCGCATGGGCAAGGGGAGGCGGAGGAAGCGGCAGCAGTGGTCGCTTTCGTCTCATCCGCTTCGCAACGGCATTCTGCCTCCTTCGCGGTTGTCACGGACTCAATTTCCATCAGAGAAAAGTGGTCAGGTTGATGCCTTTCCTAAGGCTGTTGAATAACATGCGAACTTATTTTTTTTTTGGCTTGAATTTTGATACATAGATAATTGAAAAATCTTGCACTTTGGAATATAGAGAAAAGAGATTTTTTTTTTAATTTATGAGTTACAGCCAAGGATAGAGAGAAAGAACTAGCATCTTTGAACGTCGCCGAAATATCTTGAGAGCCTAATTCAAGTTACATCTTTACATATAAAACCTCTAACATTAAATTCTCATCCAAATAACTCCCTTGGCTGTACTAATACCAACTACACCAATAACAATCAAGTCATCTTCTCGATGTGAAAAGAAAAAAATAATGAATCGACCACGCAGCTCCCTGTTATCAGCTGCCTCGCTCTTCAGTGTGTTAGTGTCCACAAGTACAGCCTTCATTGAGACGGCACGCGAGGAGAGCCTAGTAATTAGACCAAAGAAACAGATCCTTTTCGCCAACGCCTTTGAGGAAACACCCGCCGAGAGGATTCCTGACGTGCCTGACGAAGTATTTCAACGCGAGGAAATACTAGAGCAAGATCACGACGCGTCCAAGGAGAGCGGGCGGGCTGTGTACGAACCCGCTGAACATGCACACAAAAAATCAGGTAAGGAAAGTGCTACGTCATGATTTATGTCATTAGTGTTGGTTTTGAGAAGGGAAGATGTTGGGGATTCTTGTACGTATAATTGTGTATATCTTTGTTAATTTTGTGATGAACCATAATTGAACAAAAGTACCAGACACAAAATAAATTCATAAGGGAGACGTCTATAGTATTTATATTTCTGTTTTTAGCCATATTAAACCGTTTTAACATTTATCATATTCATCCTTGTCTCTCTATATTCAGGACTCCCCACTCGCTTTCGTGTGAGGCGTGACGACCTTAGTTCTCCAGCGGCCGACACACCTGGCTCCTCTGTTCGTCGTCAGCAGGGAATACTTACCTGGTTGTATCAAGTCCCTGGTTATCAGCACAGTCTACATCTTTCTAGTATCCCTCTCCCGAGTACCCAGATATCCGTCCCTTATGTCTCTGTCAGTGGGAATAGTGATATTAGGACAGGGACTCCTTATATTCCTCCTCCAGGATATCCTATATTGGTTCAGGATCCTTTCGGGTACCTGGCATTACATCCCTACCCACAGTTCCCTCAAGGGCATCGCCAACATCATCACGAAGAAGTCATCTGTAAGAGTGAAGAGTTAGAAGAGTCCATAACATCAGATACAGGGAGATCTAGTGTCTCTTTTCCCTCTTCCTCTACATTATCGTCTTCTCCTGTTCTTCCCGCTGCAGCAGCCTCCCCACCATCTTTAGTGACCCCGACATCTCTTTTACGATCAGTTTTATCTCCCTCGGTTCCAGCTTCTTCATCGACTCCGTCTTCTGTTTCTTCTTTATCGTTTTCTCCTCCGTCACCCGATTCCTCCTCGTCATTTTCTCATCCTCCGTCATCCGACTCCACCTCTCCTCTTTCCTCTCCCTCGCCATCTCTTCCCACTTCTTTAACTCCGACAAATTCTTCTTCTTCCTCTCTTTCCCATCCGACGCAAGATGACGAAATCCGCTTTGTCTTCCCTGTCGACAAATTCGTCTCTGCCGACAACATCATCTTCCCTTCCAGCACCGACCGACCTATCATTTTCCCGACTCATTCTCCTGCCTCCGTGACTCAGCCTTCCCCTACTTCCGTACCTACTAATAACATCACCGTACCTGCGAACGAGACAGATATCAGAGTGAGTATTGTTGCCCCTAGCCGACCTTGCACGAGGCCATGTGAATACGCTGCAGCCGAGGGTGTGTGTTTAACAGACTACTCGTGCCTCACCAGACACAACGCGCTTCGGATTGGTAATTCGACTCAACGAAGCACAGAGAAACCCTAACGATCGATTGCTTGTGATTGTCAGTGATTGCCTATTCGACGAAGGAAAGTAGGACTTCGTGTCTCGTTTAATTTCTCACTCCGCTTATGACATGCAGTGGTTGCGTTTACAATATGTATGCATAAAAAAGATCCTGTGTTAGATTTTTGTTCAACCCGATTTCGCGGCCAGAATTGTATCATGTTTTGCCTGAGTAACATTTCCTCTCTCTGCCAATCCTTCATCTCTGTGTCTGTCTTCGATTTAGAGCAGAATGTGACCATGGGATAACTAGTTTATCAAGATTAAACATTGTGTTTTGTGATGTATTTGCATTAGAAAACAATAGGTTATGGAATTATCAC
>NC_051413.1:3355410-3355628 GCF_015228065.2 Penaeus monodon
CATAATCTAACTGACATACAACCATTACTGAGATCACAAACAAACGCATACTTCACTGTGGACAAAAGTGTCAATTCACAGAATGAGACAAAGACGGACATTTGTTGACATTTGTCTGGATTCTCTTGTATGTGAGTATTACCCCGGGAGAAGCTGTGAAGAAACGATGAAGACAGAGACGATGCAGGTTGGGTAGACGATGAATTTGTAAAAATGTG
>NC_051413.1:3355650-3356054 GCF_015228065.2 Penaeus monodon
AGGTTACATAAGTAAGTGACATTGGAACATGAAATTAGGAAGAATGAAGTGACAGAAATGAGTGGCCCATTAAACACAGGAAACATCAACTGTTAATCACAAGAAGGGAGTATTTGGAAAGACCCTTTTGATTATATGTGAACATTAGATAAGAGTACCGATATTAATAACAAATAGATTTTATAACAAGTAAACAGGATACTGAATGTAGAATGAAATGACAGGTACCCCTGATTAAACTGAATGCTTTATAATGGGGGGATTGATAACCTATTTAAAAGATACAAGATTTTTACATCAAGAGCATACTGTATTTTGTTCATGGTTAGCACTAGTAAAATGAATAATGCATGTGACCGATTATGATTGATTATGTTGCTTCATCTTTTTATATGTAAACGCTT
>NC_051413.1:3356186-3356428 GCF_015228065.2 Penaeus monodon
CATGTTGATCCGAACCTTTCAGACATAATTCACGTAAAATGAACTGGTGTACGATAAGGGATATCATTAATGATAGAGTTAGCATGAAATACAGGCAGTCCTAATTGTGATGTTGTTGTTAGTAATAGTAACGGAATCAGAAGGACAATAATATTGATAATTGCAATGATGTTGATAATTATGATAATTAAATTTCTGTCTCCATGAGCTGGCGTAAAAAGTGGCGAGAAAGCAACAGGAAA
>NC_051413.1:3356578-3357066 GCF_015228065.2 Penaeus monodon
TCCACAATATAAAATGAAAACGAAATTACCGTTTATAACTCATCAAAAACCTACTTGTTTGTAGTATGCCTGCCTAAGATGTCATTGCTGTTTGTGCTTGCCGCCGATCATACTCTTGGGGGAATTAAGAAAAAAATGCAAAAAACAGTGACGATGAAATGTAGACAGTGAATGCCTTCGTGTGGACCGGCCTTAAGAAAAGTGATAACAATAATAACGATTGGGGAAAATACATAATAATCAGAATAACACCGGTTAATAATCAGAATAACACCATTCAAAATAGTAATACTGATAATAACACTGAGAATGGATGATAACCGCAGTAGCAAAAATAGCAATGGTAATAAAAATCATACCAACAACAACAACAATACACAAAGTAAAATAGATTTAATCTTGAACCACTTGAAGGTCAGCAGTCAGTGAGACCACCCCACTTAGGAGGCTCGTGGGGTGGTCATAGCTGAGGTCTAAATATGTAAGGT
>NC_051413.1:3357250-3357367 GCF_015228065.2 Penaeus monodon
TAGCCACCAAAAATAACTATTGTATCAAACGGAATTTAACTAAATTAATCAATAGATTATTATTTTATTCGCAATGCACAAGAATGTTACTTAACAGTGAAATGTCACAAACCTTTC
>NC_051413.1:3358462-3358978 GCF_015228065.2 Penaeus monodon
CCCTCTTTTCTCGTGAAGGTGAACTGTTCATTTCTAAACTTCCACTTTCGATATTCTTCAGTCACGTGACTTGATCTTACATATTTCTTCGTTGTATATTATTTTTTCTTCTTTTCTTGTTATATTTTAATTTCCTCTTCGTTGCACTCTGTGCAATGTCAGTTATTAAACACGTTTGTTAAGAATGTTTAACTAGTTAATATGTTTACATTGTTCCAACGGGATTTTTGTTAGATCTGAACAAATTGCAAAGTTGACCTTATGAATGCAATTGATCTTAACATTTCAATTGCTTGTTTTTTTTCAGTTCTCTCATTCCTCTTTTTATCTGTTTCTTACGACGTTTTCTTTGTCATAATTAATTTTATTAGGTAGATATGCGCATCCATTGTTTAAAGACCTGTTATAATGTAGAATGGTCCTTAACCTTTATTACTAATTTCTTCGCTATTTCCGTCGTTTTATTCATTCTACTAAGCATCCTCGGCATTTCCGTCTAAATTTAAAATGAGGCAA
>NC_051413.1:3359109-3359329 GCF_015228065.2 Penaeus monodon
GTGGCCCAAACATTCCCAATCTTCTCTTTTCGTATCATTTTGCTCCTTTTCTCCAATTCTGCTTTTCATTCCGTCATTCCTTTACCCTCTGCCTCCTCACTTTCTCTTATCATCTGCTTCTTGGTTCTTCATTGTTACCCGACGTCTTTACGGATTGTTCTTTGTTATAAATAAGTTCTGTGTTATCATGCACCCGATAAACTGCCTTTCTTGCCTCCTC
>NC_051413.1:3360424-3360712 GCF_015228065.2 Penaeus monodon
CAGCAAGGTGATACTTCCCGTAGCCCACAAAATCACACTCGTACTGGTAAAATCTGAAAAATGACGTCATGCATTTTCCTAGTGTTCGTAACCCACAAGTGGTGTAACTCCCTATTTAACAAATTCCATGGCCGCTTGTGTCCTGTTATTTTAGGAAAAAAATTTATATGGTTATTATTATTATTTTCCTGATGTGGGTTGTATAAATAGATCAACAAAAATCACATATCATCATGGAAGCTTCGTCGCAAAACGCGAATGATCGTGATTTTCTTTTTTCGTCGGGCT
>NC_051413.1:3360740-3360814 GCF_015228065.2 Penaeus monodon
GTAAGGAAGTTAATTCAATCTTGTTTAGTTCAGTTCACTCAGAGTCAGTTTTATTTGGTTTAGTTCCAATGACA
>NC_051413.1:3360854-3360922 GCF_015228065.2 Penaeus monodon
AGTCCAGTGGATTATGTGAAGGTCAGTTATTTGAAAAATGGGAAAGATATATCCGCTAAATCTCTACG
>NC_051413.1:3361211-3361304 GCF_015228065.2 Penaeus monodon
ATTACCTACAACTGCTGTTACATCTTCCAACGTCTGTGTGCTTATAAGAATGTAGATAGATGAAGAAGAAATGGCTTCCTTTGAAAGAGAAAG
>NC_051413.1:3361449-3361598 GCF_015228065.2 Penaeus monodon
TTTGTCAGAGAAAGGTGTTTGCTTATAATTTTCGTATTCATAAAAAAAAAATATTCTGGAGTAACTTCAACGTTGCCATTATTCATCAACCTTGTCTTTTGCCTTTTTTCTCTGTATTATTTTTATGTTCTTTATTTTGTGTCTGTTTC
>NC_051413.1:3361740-3361985 GCF_015228065.2 Penaeus monodon
TCAACAGATCCAAGTATAGTATTAGGATTAAGATTCCCAACCTCTTGTTATGCGAGAGAGACAGCGTATAACACGCCCTTGTTCCCTTGAGGATAATATAACGTATCATATACAGAGTGTCTGCAAATACAAAGATCGAACTCGGCAAAAACCTGTTCTTTTGGAAGCATGAGTGAGCGGATTCTTTGTTCGAGTTGTAGCAAGGGAAATGTATGTTTGTCCCTGCGCTTCTGTGTGGATCTTGT
>NC_051413.1:3362409-3365075 GCF_015228065.2 Penaeus monodon
CTATTTATTTCGCTTTCCCTTTACATTACATAATCAAGTGTGACGTAAAAGCTGCTCGAAAATCAGGTAGAATTTATAAATAGAAAACTGCGACTCTTGTGTTCACGCTTGGTATCAGCTTAGGATTCAGAAGTTTTCATTTCTTCCTATGTAGGCTAAGCGTATCAGTGCAGACAGTTAAGAGTCATCCTTTCAATGTGACACGAACATATTAAGTCACTTAATATAACGTGAGCATTTTTGGCCTTGAGAATCCCGATAGTTCAAGAGAAGTAACGGTTTAAAGAAAAAAATATTTAGTATATGTGTCGCTTAATAAATAATCTATATAACTTGAGGAGGGTATGAACTCTCATCTTCGATCATCTGTAGTCACCTCCTCGTGAGAATGAGTATGCCCACATAGCCAAAAACTCAAACTGTCCCTGTAGGAAAATATGAGAATTGGACTGGTATGATTGCAACACCGGGTACCTGAAGGACCTTCAAAGCGAGAAGATCCTGATAGAGTGAGGGCAACAGTGTTCGTCCTGCTTGCACTCACGCAACATCCGTGCTGGAGCCCTCCGCATGCCCTCTGCAGACAGGAGGCATCGCCCACCAGAAGCATTGCTCGCGCAGGCCGTTCGCTGTGGTTAAAACTTGCTGGTTTACTCCTCTCCTGGGATTGTCTGAAGTGTTTTCGGCCTTGTTTGTCCCTCTTGCTGGGTAGTCTGGCACCCCGAGAAGACTGGAAACTTGTCTCGACTGCTCGTGTGCTCGAACAAAATACAGAAGATCAAAACGTTTAGGACGTGGATGTATTCTCGGTGTTTAAGCTCCGACTCTAAAAAATATATATCCAGAAGTCATTTCATGTGTGATACTCGTCTAAATAAGGAATACTAAAGGCAAATCGCCATCAAAATGGAAAATATACGCAATATCTTGTTATTAGCAACTTTGCTCTTTGGTGGTGTATATGTTGCAGACTCAGCCCACACAGGGAGACAGGGTGAAGGACGCTCGGTGGACAGCCCTAGTAGTATGACCCTTTTCAACCTAATCAAGAACACTGAAAAAGCAGTTACTAAGAAGTGTGTCTTCGATGATAACTGCCTGATTGATAACAAAATGAAAGAAAACACAACGCAGCAAGACCAGGACAGTGTCACGGTGAACAAGCACAGTGCGAAGAGCGTGTTTGAAAGATCAGGTGATATGACATGTTATGGTGTTATGGGTGTGTCAGATATGCGTATGGCTGTTGATTCCTTGAAAGAAAAACATTGTATTGCATTTTCAAATATTTTTTTTAACACTAAGTGGAATCCTAAGTTGTTAGTAACGTTTGTGTACGATGTATGTGGACTGATTATTTTACAATAAGAGTGATGACATATAAGTGCTAACTTACATAATGTCTTTTATCCTGAACGCAGGCTTTCCTATTAGATTTTTTTGTCTGTATACATAAACCTTTCTTTAACAATGCAGTTTATGATCTTACTGATGAGACGAGTTCTTTAACATGTATTATTTTTTTATCTACGAATTTCAGAACTGAGAAGGCCATTAGCCGGATCTCCACCGGGCCATCGTGAGAGGCGTGCTACTGTTGCATCATCGCAGTCTGTTTCCCTTCCTCCTGACTTCCCTCTGCTGCACCAGGATGAGCCACGCCTTTCTTTGCATGACACATCTGATCCTCATCCCGGTTCTCTGCCCAGTAAGACGGTCCCTGAGGGAAATAGCACAATTACTTCTGGTACTGGCAAAGTCGCTGGCAGTGTACATCAGGATGTCGCTCCTACCTCGAGCGCTCCACGGCCCAATGCCACTGGCTCTGACCTGGCTTCACCTCAATTGGCCCCTGGCTTTCACGACCTCCATGCTCCCCAGCACGTTGCTCAACGAGACGAGGTCACGATTCCCTCTCACCACGAAGCACAGTCCACGTTGGAATCGGGCGGTCAGAATCCTCACCGGAAAAGAAGCCCCGACCATTACTTCGTGGATTCCAGAGAAGTTGAGAGCGCCGAGGATCAAAGTTCCGTGGGTCTGCGGACATTCTGGTCTCAATCTTACTGGATCTCGGGTGCTCCTTCGCCTTTCCATCATTACCCGACGCGTCCAGGTCTCCCGACTTCTCATGGCTTCAAATCCCCGACAGCCTTTAGACCTTTCTCGCCTCAATCGGCTTTTCCCAAGGCGCCAGCATTTCCACCCGTGCCCAGCATTTCACCTTCTCCCTTTTCATCTATCTCGGCACCATCACCTGATTATGCCTTTCCTTCTGCTCCTTTCACACCTGCCCCGAGCGTAATACCTCTCACTCACCGACCATCTTTAACTCTGAAAAACTTTCCGGTGTCAAAATTTCCGCCTGTTGTGCCATCACCCGACCTATCATCAGCCACAACTTCTCCTGTGCATTTCCCAACTTCACCTTCTCCCTCCCTGCTTTCTGGATCTTCGATAACCTTTTCCCCTTCCCCCATTTCCTTCCCAACAGGTAATACTTCAGCTTTCAGATCGCCTCTCAATTTCCCCACAGACATAGACACCAGAGCGCATGGTATCAGGCTCTCTGTTGATACCCCTGACGTTCAACAACCCGTAACTCCAGTGGCCTTTGATAGAGCTTCCCCTGCCACGTTTTCCCCTACTAGTCCCCCACCCACCTT
>NC_051413.1:3365163-3365433 GCF_015228065.2 Penaeus monodon
ACGCCTACCGTAACCCTAGCCATACCCACTGCCGTCTCTGCTATCTCCTCTCCCACTCCGACGGCCTTCCCTTCTGATGATGACGGCCTAATCGGCGTTCGAGTGAGTATCACGGCGCCCAACAGACCCTGCGCGGAACCTTGCATGTTTCGAGCGGCGAAAAACGTTTGCAAACCGGACTTCGAGTGCATGAAAAGATCAGTTGAACTGCGGACGAGAAATAGGACGAGGACGGACAAAAACTGATGTACCTGATATATGCTTTGGAAC
>NC_051413.1:3365557-3365936 GCF_015228065.2 Penaeus monodon
AGTAATACAATCAAGTTATTCAGTAACGCCCTAGCAAAGGCGTCTATATTTCTTTATACATGGAAAAAATACCAACCTATATACCGAGCAATCTTCTCTTTAAATTTATTCCTGTGTTTTTTCACATATTTTACGCGTTATGAAGCTATCTATGATTTTACATTATTGCTGTCAAATATATATTTCCAAACATAATTTTTCATGTTTTAATTACCAAATAAAAATAAAATCAAAATGAGGATGGGGATATTTCTCTCTCTTGAATGAAGAATCGCTACATCTGTTTATTTATGTATTCATTCGTTACTAATGAGGCTGCGATAAATAGTTGAAATATACAAACACACCTAATTTTCCATTAGGATACCTACTAAAATTT
>NC_051413.1:3366380-3366951 GCF_015228065.2 Penaeus monodon
GTCTCCCTATTCGTTTGCTTAAAGGGACACAAAAGTAACGTTGTAGGTATGAACTCCGTAAAACTGAGGACCAATGCTCCAGCTCTTGACATTTTCTCTCTGAAAATTACCTCCAACGAGTTATAAAAGGAAACCGTAATATAGGTCAAAGAACGTAATTTAATATAATCAGTAATTACAACTTATATGATGGGACTAAACTGTTTTGGGTACCTTGAAAACTTGAAACTTTTTTCTACATGTGCGTGAAAACAAAATTTGGCACAAATATGGCACTGTTAATCTTGTTATGACTATCATTTTTTCTTTCTAAAACATCAATTTTCCATAGCTTCTATCTTCTCACTAACCCTTGAAAAATCTGCCCAGATGATGAGGGAGTCACGAGGAATGAAGTAATAACTGCTAGCTTAGAAACATTACGTGGAGAAGACGTGTTCTCGCGTTTGTGTTCGAGTCATTGAACAACACTGCTTTACTAATACCGGATCCCGTTCGTTCATTGTCATTTGCAAGGTCTTTGGTTGTGAAAATAATTGTCGTAACATAATTTGTCTCGAACCCGTAAATC
>NC_051413.1:3367084-3367268 GCF_015228065.2 Penaeus monodon
ACACAAAGCTGCACGGAAGTAGAGTGTATGTGCAAGGGAAATATATATACAGACACGTCTGTATGCACATTTTCATGCAAAGAGTTATTGCTTATATCACAAATACACGGAAGAGTATACTCCACAGTGATATGCAAAAAAGTGGGGAGCTTTTAGTTTATTAACAATTTTGACCCCCCCCCCC
>NC_051413.1:3367364-3367830 GCF_015228065.2 Penaeus monodon
GACACACCACATTCAAATCTCATGTATTGCGGAAGATTTCATTTTTCTCATGGAAACTGACTCACTTTATTCAGGATGGGCCAGCAAATACTTCACATTTTCGTAATTTCCTCCAAGAAACCAATGATAACCAACATATTCTCAACGAACAAACTTTATTTTTATTACTGAATGGTTCTATGTCTGAATTCGACTCAATTAATGATATTCGCTGCATGTATGTTTAAAGTTTTCTTTCAGTGAGATTTTCCTAAAAAACAACTACTGCTACTGTGATTCAGCTACTGTACATGATTATGCTAATGCTATAAAGTTGTTAGTGATGCTACTGCTACGAGTGGTCGTACTGATAGAAACACTTTAATAACCGGGAAAAAACAACTATTTTCCTACAGAGAGTTTTATTTATATGATTACTATTACTTTAAAAGTTTATTTGAGGAATGACACCCACCGAACCAGGAAA
>NC_051413.1:3368129-3368328 GCF_015228065.2 Penaeus monodon
AATGCCATAGAAATACTGATAGAAAACGAAAAATAGGATTAACTAAATATTTTTATCATTGGTTAGTATTACGACACATGTATAAGAAGATATAAACAGCGCTCCTGTGAATTTGTTTTATGTTTTAGTTCATATTTGCTTTTTAAAGAAATGATGATCTGTGACTTCAGAGCAAATTTTTGTTAACAGTAATGCGAAA
>NC_051413.1:3368659-3368883 GCF_015228065.2 Penaeus monodon
TTCAGTAAATTGACCATTTTGTACTGCCTCGTTGAAATTCCCTATATCAGTTTCGCCAACAAGCATGATCTATAGTATAGTACATGATTATATGAATATGTGTGATTATATGTATATGGTTATATATGATTAATAAGACCGAGCAAGTTATGGTTATCAATAGCTTCCCCTAAACAAACACACACACAAATACAGTGGCCTCCACATGAGACTAATGAGTTATC
>NC_051413.1:3370154-3370312 GCF_015228065.2 Penaeus monodon
TCCTTGACGAAGCATTAACGTGAAAAGCCCTCTTGTTTTCTGTTCTTTCCTCCCATTTAATTTGTAGAAGATTCTCTTTCTTGTTCTAAACCTGACAAATCTATTTCCCTTCCTCTTCATTTTGCTTCAATACTCTTTCCGTATCTACTTCTCTCGTT
>NC_051413.1:3370409-3370479 GCF_015228065.2 Penaeus monodon
TTCTGGTTCCAGCCGTGTCGGTCTTCCGCATCACGCTCTCGGACTCCGACTTCCCTCATGTCCTCGCGCG
>NC_051413.1:3370621-3370740 GCF_015228065.2 Penaeus monodon
AGTAGATCACGTCGAACTACAACCAAAAATTCCTGCGGCAGATGTCGTCCTGATCACTCACAGCGCAGGCGCTTCACTTCGCTGAGGAACACGCCCTCGGCGCTGCGCTTCTGGGGCGC
>NC_051413.1:3370799-3370935 GCF_015228065.2 Penaeus monodon
CGAAGAGGTAGCAGCCGTCGAGGCAGTGGATGGCGGCGGGCAGGGCGGGCCTCCGGCGGGGGTCCGCGCTCTGCATCTTGCGCGCCAGGCGCCCGAGCGTGCTGGAAGGCTGTTTCCATCTCGTCGAAGATCTGCC
>NC_051413.1:3376605-3376713 GCF_015228065.2 Penaeus monodon
GCCTTAAAATCACAAAAAAGAAAGGGGAAAAGAGAAGAAAAAAAAATTAAAAAGAGAAGAGAAAAAGTGGAATCTCCAAAGAACGAAAAGACAAAGAATTGTACTTAT
>NC_051413.1:3376730-3376963 GCF_015228065.2 Penaeus monodon
TCTTGTTCATGTAATTATATACACTTTTGTATACCAATACTAATATAACGCGTGTGATAATTACATTACCATTTTTTATGAAAATGATATATTTTATAGAAATAAATCTTCAGCTTATTTACAAACGGAACTTCATTTGATAATCTGAAAAATCAGAGTACATCAAATTAAGAAAATGAAATACGATTACGTTCATGTCTTTATTTGGTACACGTGATAAATGGAAAGATGAT
>NC_051413.1:3377055-3378433 GCF_015228065.2 Penaeus monodon
GATGGATGCATATAGATCTCCGCACATAAATTATAACTTTGGCTTAGTGTGTCTTTTCCGTAAACAATATATTCTAAGTAAATGAATTCTTAACCTGTTTTTTCTCTTCCTGATTTCCATTTTTCCGTCCTTGCTTGTCGATGCTGATGTTGGTCACCGCAGGAGGATCTTTGTCACTCTTCCAACTCAACAGGAGTCGTCCGTCCTCCTTCAGCGTCGCCTTCAGCGCGTCAGGTTTGACGTGCGGAGGAACTGAGGTCACGTGACGCACCATCACTGACGACCCACCTTGCTGTCCACGTCCCTCCACCATCAACATTCCGTCTTCCACAAACGCCCGCACTTCGTCACACCCACCCACGTCCACACTGTACTGCCATGGCTTGTCTGCGTCCTCGTCCTTCTCGCTCTCCTTCCTCGAATAAGGACCTTCCTGTCCGCCTCCTTCTGCGCCCTGAGGCTTCCTCTGTTCTCCTGATGGGCGTTCCTCGCCGTCCTTCCCACCTTCCTCTTTGTCTCGCAGAGAGACGTCGCTGAACGGGACGAGCAGCGAGGACACGTCGCGGAGGAGAAGCGGCCGGCGACTGAGGAGCGACGTCCAGCGCGGGGAGGCGCCGTAGGTGTAACGCGTGCCGTGGCCGTGGCATGTGGGGCACGGACGGCGGTAAGTTGTCGTCCCCACGTCGTTCCACTCATCCATCATGGGCTCCATCATGCCCCAGGCGTCGCCGGGCCACAGGGGATGAAGCATGGCCATGCTGTTGCGCTGTCGAGGGATCACAGGAAATACGCCCAACATGTTTTCCGCTCTTTTTGTGCTTTTAAAAGCGAATTGGTAGCTCTTCTGTCTGTAATTTGAGAGTCAGTTCTCGCGAGGAAAGCCTCGTGTATCTGGTAACGTTATCACATTTGCAATGTATATCTTACAATGTTATTACTATTGTTGTCGAGCGTTGACTGAGGCTCCCCTTGCAACGCTGAGCTTATATACACAGAAAACGTTTCCTGTCGCGCATGACTAGAGAAAACGAGAACATTCTAAAAGGTTCTACCATCAATTTGTTTAACAATGGTAACGGTATTGTATGATGAAATTCAAACAAACGTACTTAAATGCTCTTTATACTTTTCTATACTATTCTTTCTAGCTGTTAATTCTATTCTCTTGCCATTGATATTGGAAATGATTACTTATTTCCTTGATTTTTTTTCTGAAAATGATTTCAAATGATTATGATTATTAGAAATAAAGTAATGACTTTACTTGCAATTTATTTAATCTAATATGATGATTCATACCTGTGTTCTCTTTTTGGTCTTGCAGTACGCGAGAACATTCTAGTATTCCAGACTTTTCTAGAAAGTCGTATCGTATCTA
>NC_051413.1:3378986-3380484 GCF_015228065.2 Penaeus monodon
GTAAATAATATAAAAAGAAAACTAATATTTTGAAATCCAGGAACCCCTGGTCTAGAATGTTCTCGTTTTCTGTGGTGTTATTATGCGCAGTCGGGGACCATTTTCTCTTATATAAACTCCAGCATTGCAGGGGAAACACAGTTCATTTCGATCTTTCGCGCCAAAGGGCCACATCCCGTGATCTTTGCATCGCACTGGAATTATTACAGTGTTGTTTGGAGAGACGTTGGAAACATATCAACATGTTGGGAGTGTTTCCTGTGCATCCTCGACGAGAAATGTGATGGATTTGCTTAATTTCTCGCCAGACGACGCATCAGATATGATGGAGTCCATGATGGAAGTGATGGATGCCTGGAGTGACAGAGGATGGACGATGAGGCCACAGTCCTGCTCCAGCTGCCACGGCCGAGGTTTCCGCTGCACCGCCACACCTGTTCGGAGGCCGTTCGTGGAGTGGCAACCACTCAACCTCGGCGACCTGCTCTCGCCACTCGAAGCCTCCGCTGAGCTCTCGGCCTCCAGGATCAAGGGCGACAGGGGCCACAACAGACACAGCCACAGGAACTGCCCCAAAGACGGCGGAGACGTTAAACAGACTCCTGGAGCTCCTGAAGGAAGAGGGAGTGGAGGCGACAGGGGCCAAGGGCAGGACACACACAAGCCGTGGCAATATAGCGTGGACGTGGGCGGGTGCGACGAGGTGCGGGCGTACACGGAGAACGGGATGCTGATGGTGGAGGGGCGCGGGCGGAAGAGCGACTCCTCCATGAAGGTGCTCTACATGACGAGGCTTCCTCCGCACATCAAGACGGACGCGCTGACGGCCACGCTGAAGCAGGACGGCCATCTAGTGCTGCGCCTCCTCTGACGCGGCCGTGGCTGGAGTCACCAACATCGCCATCACTTCTGACCAAGAACCACCAGAACCCCAGCAGGCTTCCGACAAGGAATAAGCTCAAAATGTGCTATTTAGGCTGTCTTAAATATGAAATATCATGATGTCCCATTGTTCTCCGTCTATGTTAAGTTAATATAATGACTACTGTAGAGGCAGAAATCAAAATAAATTTAGATTAATTGAAGAAAGTAACGAAAGGTTTATCAGTATTAGAGAGTATACATGTAAGTCTAGAATAGTTTGGGAAATGCTCCTTTGGCTCTTGGTACATGGATTCACGCAGCATTCTCTTTGTAAATATGTCAGTGAAAAGAAATCACACATCTGATTTATCAAGATTAGATTTAGGATCTCTTATAAAAATAAAAACTGTATACCATGAACCGACAAGGAATAAAGTTCCGGCGAATATTTGCTATAATTGATATTTCAATTCGAATTGAGCCTATGATGCTCTCTGGATGCTCTGTTCTCGTTTGCTATTTTAAAGCAATGTGATAACTATATCGGAGATTAATATGATATAAATGACCTATGATCAATTTTTTTTTTATTTGTATGATAATACGATATGAAATGGAGCAATGTGAAGAAAAA
>NC_051413.1:3380518-3381064 GCF_015228065.2 Penaeus monodon
TTTTTTTTTTTGTCTTCTTGTCAGTATTTTCTGTGAATTTTATTCAGGATTAAAGTGCCACACCCCACTTTGATTTATATGTGAAAACATGTTTTGCCTAGGTTCAGTACACACCTTACAAAAAATTAAATGTCACATCGGATATCAAATATGGGATACGATTAGCATTACCGAAGTAAGAACATACTGATTAATGTTGTACTAATAGCATGGATTACGTTTGTTAGCGGCTATGTACTCATCAATGTCAGAAATAAAGTTACCAGCAAATCTTTCCCAAAAATTTATACTTAGACAAAAACCATCTCATTTTTTATCGCATAATAAAATTTATGGTATAACATAAACTTGGAAATTATGAAGTTAACTATTAAACATGTCATTATATTTTGTTTAATATACACTGAACACGCTTCCAGATTAGTGCCAAAGGAAATGAAAGATAATGGGTATGAGACCTGATTAATGGTAAGAAAAAAATAGAGAAAAGAACACTGATAAGGCAGACAAACAAATGCACAAACAACAAAAGGGAAGAAACAGAAT
>NC_051413.1:3386631-3388208 GCF_015228065.2 Penaeus monodon
CTCTTCTCTAATTAACTATTCTAATCCCTTAATCGGACATTTATATCCCATTCAATATAAAAGAAATTAGACGTGTAATAATTTTCACTCCACGACTTTCAATTGGTCATTAAGCTATTTGCGAAAGGCTAAAATGCTTGTAAATGTTCATTGATGATTTTATTGAGGTTACGTCTTAGTACATCATAACAGTGTCATAATGTACATATATTTGATGTTAATGATAAAAAAAAAATCGGTTCATGGGATACAGTCTTTACTTTTACAAGATATCCTAAAGCTAGTCTTGATAAATCAGATGTGTGATTTCTATCCACTGACATATTTACAAAGAGAATGCTGCGTTATTCCATATGCAGTAAAGAAGCATTTTCTAAACTATTTTACGTTTACATGTATGCATTTTCATACATATATTGATGATTTTATTTTGCAATCATGGGACATCATGACATATATTCAGTGTATCATAAATTTTGAGCCTATTCCTTGTCGGAAGCCTGCTGGGGTTCTGGTGGTTCTTGGTCAGAAGTGATGGCGATGTTGGTGACTCCCGCCACGGCCGCGTCAGAGGAGGGTTGGCGCAGCACCAGATGGCCGTCCTGCTTCAGCGTGGCCGTCAGCGCGTCCGTCTTGATGTGCGGAGGAAGCCTCGTCATGTAGAGCACCTTCATGGAGGAGTCGCTCTTCCGCCCGCGCCCCTCCACCATCAGCATCCCGTTCTCCGTGTACGCCCGCACCTCGTCGCACCCGCCCACGTCCACGCTATATTGCCACGGCTTGTCTGTGTCCTGCCCTTGGCCCCTGTCGCCTCCACTCCCTCTTCCTTCAGGAGCTCCAGGAGTCTGTTTAACGTCTCCGCCGTCTTTGGGGCAGTTCCTGTGGCTGTGTCTGTTGTGGTCCCTGTCGCCCTTGATCCTGGAAGCCGAGAGCTCAGCGGAGGCTTCGAGTGGCGAGAGCAGGTCGCCGAGGTTGAGTGGTCGGCACTCCACGAACGGCCTCCGAATAGGTGTGGCGGTGCAGCGGAAACCTCGGCCGTGGCAGCTGGAGCAGGACTGTGGCCTCATCGTCCATCCTCTGTCACTCCAGGCATCCATCACTTCCATCATGGACTCCATCATATCTGATGCGTCGTCTGGCGAGAAATTAAGCAAATCCATCACATTTCTCCGTCGAGGATGCACAGGAAACACTCCCAACATGTTGCTCTTCCGTAGTTCTTCTTATCTGTACAGACAACACTGTAATAATTCTAGAGCGTTGCAAAGTTGACGAGGATATAGGGTACTTTTGGAGCTGAGAGTCGAAGTGAATGTCCCCCTCAACGTCTTACTTTTATGAGGTACCGCTTCTCGCCTCGCAGATACACCACAGAAAGAGAACCTTCTGGCGCTTCAATCATCGTGGCTCCGACAAAGTGTGGAAGAATTTTTTCAAAAATGAGGAAGTATATATACTTAAATTTTGCATATCAGTGCTCTCTCTAGTTTTTCTATATTATCTAATTTTTTAAATTACATATACGTGGTGATACTGTCGATCTATTATACATAAAAATAGATACATCAGTATATGTA
>NC_051413.1:3388286-3388366 GCF_015228065.2 Penaeus monodon
TGGGGTTGGGTTTTTGTGTTGGTTGTGTGTGCATACCACAAACCAATCACACCCACATATTCCAATATTAATATATTTTA
>NC_051413.1:3388559-3388927 GCF_015228065.2 Penaeus monodon
ACTTATATTTTACTATTATTTTCCCCTTATTAAAATAAAATATTATATATATATATATATATTGTTTTTTATTTTTATATATTTAATTTTACATACTTTTTTACCTACTTATGTTTTTTAAATTTTTATATATTAATTTTTATATATTTTATATTTTTACATATATATTGTTTTTTGTTTTATATTACATTTTTTAAATTATATTTATTTTATATTTATTAAAATTTGTTTTATTTATTATTTTATTATTCTAGTGTTGTGTTGTCATATATGTATTTCGGATTTCATATAATATATATGTATATTTTATAATTAATTTTTAAAAAAATTTTTTTAATATTATATGTATTTTATTTTTTAAAATTTTT
>NC_051413.1:3392750-3392852 GCF_015228065.2 Penaeus monodon
AGATGCTCGGTAATTCTAGAATGCTCTTGTTTCTTATCCCCTGTCAAGGCAAATATCTCAAGAAAATATAAATAAAGATTTTTTTCACAAATCAAAATGAAG
>NC_051413.1:3392884-3394405 GCF_015228065.2 Penaeus monodon
GCTATAATGATGGCAATGATTCACTAATTACAAATAGGCGAGAAATCAGTAAGGAACATTGCAACGTTACGAAGAAATGAGACAATTAGCAACAAACGGCGAATAACATAGAAAGAAAACAAATATGTAAAGGGGATATTGAATTCTAATTATTCTAACTTATCTATGAACCCTTTGTTAAAAGTGAATAAAATTAATAGATGAGCCTAGAATCTTCTCGTTTTCTCTAATCATGCGCAGGCAGGAAACGTTTTCTGTGTATATAAGCTCAGCGTTGCAAGGGAGGCTCAGTACACGCTAGCCTACAGCGGTAATAACTGCAACTGTTTAGATTTTGCGGCTTTCCCCGGGAGGACTGACTCTCAAATTACAGACAGAAGAGCTACCAGTTCGCTTTGAAAAGCAAGCATTAAAAGAGCGGAAAGCATGTTGGGCGTGTTTCCTGTGATCCCTCGACAGCGTAGCAGCATGGCCATGCATCATCCCCTGTGGCCTGGCGACACCTGGGGCATGATGGAGTCCATGATGGATGAGTGGAACGACGTGGGGACGAATACGTGCCCCACGTGCCACGGCCACGGCACGCGTTACACCTACGGCGCCTCCCCGCGCTGGACGTCGCTCATCAGTCGCCGGCCGCTTCTCCTCCGCGACGTGTCCTCGCTGCTCGTCCCGTTCAGCGACGTCTCTCTGCGAGACAAAGAGGAAGGCGGGAAGGACGGCGAGGAACGCCCATCAGGAGAACAGAGGAAGCCTCAGGGCGCAGAAGGAGGCGGACTGGAAGGTCCTTGTTCGAGGAAGGAGAGCGAGAAGGACGAGGACGCAGACAAGCCATGGCAGTACAGTGTGGACGTGGGCGGGTGTGACGAAGTGCGGGCGTTTGTGGAAGACGGAATGTTGATGGTGGAGGGACGTGGACAACAAGGCGGGTCGTCAGTGATGGTGCGTCACGTGACCTCGGTTCCTCCGCACGTCAAGCCTGACGCGCTGAAGGCGACGCTGAAGGAGGACGGACGACTCCTGCTAAGTTCGAAGAGTGACAAAGATCCTCCTGCGGTGACCAACATCAGTATCGTCAAGCAAGAGCGGCAAGATGCAGATCAGGGAGAAAAAAATCAGGTTCAGGATTAATCCTAAAGAAAATAGCTCTCTAAGAATTTTATTTTTTTAGTCCCTTTATGTATCTATATGTATATCTATTAAAGATTCAGTCAAGATGTAATGCAATGGGTTTTCCATATACATGTACAGCTAATAAATAAAATCGTATGCAGAGTTGAATTCTTTGATTTTATGTAGATGGAGTGAAACAAAGATTCTATTACATTAACTTAGTGTAGAGATCTTCGAGCATTGCCAAATAAATAAATTTTAAAGTATGAAATGTACATCTATAATAACTGGCATTTGACCTCATATTTTCAATTCATTGCAAATTGAAAAGATAGATCCCCAAAACAGTATACGAGTGCAATTATTGGACATTTTATTGCATACAGAAATGGGATACATGGGTATAGT
>NC_051413.1:3395103-3395322 GCF_015228065.2 Penaeus monodon
TGCACCTACCTTTAGGAAATTTTGTGAAAAAGTAGAGTATATTTGTATCGGTCAAATACCGGAAAATTATTGATAAATTTAACACACATCCAAAACATTTGCATTGCCATATGCAAGATGTTGTCACTATTATTTTCATTATCATCACTAACTTTATGATTGCTGCAATAATGAATTATTATTGTCAGCATCTCCTTACCTGTCGTTACTATCATTGCT
>NC_051413.1:3395375-3395439 GCF_015228065.2 Penaeus monodon
TACTATTGCCACCAGGTCCTGCCTTACCCTCTGTGCCACGCTGTTGGTGTAGTCGGATTTTTGC
>NC_051413.1:3395995-3396241 GCF_015228065.2 Penaeus monodon
GTTCGGCATATTAAGCTGAACACTCAGTGTGAAAATGACTATCTAGACGAATGCCTGAGATGTCTGGAATGTTCTAGTGGTATTTTATAGTACGGCAAAAGCCTGTATGTCAGTATGGAAACTGATGTGCAATAGATTTGTATATGTACACACGTGTATGATCATTCTTGTATAACTGGTGATGGTAGTATATTAAATATAAGAAATTAGGATCAAGAAAAAATCAACAATTTCATTCATTATATG
>NC_051413.1:3396283-3396706 GCF_015228065.2 Penaeus monodon
GGGGAACGCTTTCAGAAGGCGATCTTTTTCAAAATTCTCCTCATGTCATCCATGCACCGTTTATGTAGCAAATGAATGATAGAAAAGTTTAGAATGTTCTCGTCTTCTCAAATCATGCGAAGACAGGAAACGTTTTCTGTGTATATAAGCTCAGCGTTGCAAGGGGAGCCTCAGTTCACGCTAGCCTACAGCGGTAATAACTTTGCAAGATAAAGACTGCAACTGTGATAACTTTGCAAGATACACGAGGCTTTCCCCGTGAGAATTGACTCTCAAATTACAGACAGAAGAGCTACCAATTCGCTTTGAAAAGCATCAAAAGAGCGGAAAGCATGTTGGGCGTGTTTCCTATGATCCCTCGACAGCGTAGCAGCATGGCCATGCATCCCATGTGGCCCGGCGACGCCTGGGGCATGATGGAGT
>NC_051413.1:3396730-3397716 GCF_015228065.2 Penaeus monodon
AGATTTGCCATGATGGATGAGTGGAACGACGCGGGGACGACCGCATATCGCCGTCCGTGCCCCACGTGCCACGGCACGCGCTACACCTACGGCGCCTCCCCACGCTTGACGTCCTTCCTCAGTCGCCGGCCGCTTCTCCTCCGCGACTTGTCCTCGCTGCTCGTCCCGTTCAGCGACGTCTCTCTGCGAGACAAAGAGGATGGCGGGAAAGACGGCGACGAACGCCCACCTAGAGAAAAGAGGAAGCCTCAGGGCGCAGAAGGAGGCAGACAGGAAGGTCCTTGTTCGAGGAAGGAGAGCGAGAAGGACGAGGACGCAAACAAGCCATGGCAGTACAGTGTGGACGTGGGCGGGTGTGACGAAGTGCGGGCGTTTGTGGAAGACGGAATGTTGATGATGGAGGGGCGTGGACAGCAAGGTGGGTCGTCAGTGATGGTGCGTCACGTGACCTGGGTTCCTCCGCACGTCAAGCCTGACGCGCTGAAGGCGACGCTGAAGGAGGACGGACGACTCCAGCTGAGTTGGAAGAGTGATAAAGATCCTCCTGCGGTGACCAACATCAGCATCGACAAGCAAGAGCGGCAAGATGCAGATCAGGGAGAGAAAAATCAGGTGCAGGATTAGCCCCAAAGAAAATAACACGCTAAGCATTTTATTTTTTTAATCACTTTATATATCTCTATGTGTATCTGTTCATGATTTCAATCAAGATGTTCTAATACTATTTGTTTTTTATATAAATGTACAGCTAATAAATAATATCGTATACAGACTTGAATTCTTTCATTAAAAAACTTTATATAGGAGTGAAATACAAAGGATCTATTACATTAACTTAAAACATTGGTGTGTATATTCCTATTATATTTAACACTTCATTTTATTTTTAGTAAAGGGAATTGATTACGTATGGAGATCTTCAAGTAAAAAAAAAGTGCTTTTTTTATAAAAGCTCGCAGATAAGCTTACATTTTCAATTCATTTAA
>NC_051413.1:3398326-3398829 GCF_015228065.2 Penaeus monodon
TTATAGTCATTATTGTGTGTACCATCGATATACAGAAGAGGAAGTTTAAAGATAACATGTATGGTGTCTATGTTGCAATTTCATAATTATAAATCTACAGAACGTTTCTAATTTTGTAAAATTTCGACCGAAGGGAGATTGCCAGAATTAACTAGGAATTTGTCATATTTATGTTAAAGTGGACACACGTTTAGTCTGTAAGTACATGTTGAAAACACATTTCCTCCGAATCTGACTTGTATATACAAGTTGTTAGGTTTATTAAGCGAACACTCAGCATGAAAATGACTTTCTAGACGAGTGGAAATGCCTGAGATGTCTGGAATGTTCTAGGGTTCTTTAGTAGTGCGGCAAAAGCCTGTATGTCAATATGGAAACTGATGTACAATATATTTGTATATGTTCACACGTGAATGAATATTCTTGCATAATTGATCACGGTAGTATATTAAATATAAGAAAACGGGATGAAGAGAAAATCAAAATTAGATTTTCATGACTGG
>NC_051413.1:3398865-3400313 GCF_015228065.2 Penaeus monodon
TGGAACGTTGAAAAAAAAACTCTCCATGTCAATCATGCACTGTTTATGTAGCAAATGGATGACAAAAAAGTTTAGAATGTTCTCGTTTTCTGTAATCATGCGCAGGCAGGAAGCGTTTTCTGTGTATATAAGCTCAGCGTTGCAAGAGGAGCGTCAGTTCACTCTAATAGCTTTGCAAGATAAAGACTGCAGCTGTGATAACTTTGCAAGATATATGAGTCTTTCCCTGAGAGAACTGACTCTCAACTTACAGAAGAGCTACCAATTCGCTTTGAAAAGCATCAAAAGAGCGGACATGTTGGGCGTATTTCCTGTGATACCTCGACAGCGTAGCAGCATGGCTATGCATCCCCTGTGGCCCGGCGACGCCTGGGGCATGTTGGAGTCCATGATGGATGAGTGGAACGATGCGGGGACGAATACGTGCCCCACGTGCCACGGCCACGGCACGCGTTACACCTACAGCGCCTCCCCGCGCTGGACGTCGCTCATCAGTCGCCGGCCGCTTCTCCTCCGCGACGTACCCTCGCTGCTCGTCCCGTTCAGCGACGTCTCTCTGCGAGACAAAGAGGAAGGCGGGAAGGACGGCGAGGAACGCCCATCAGGAGAACAGAGGAAGCCTCAGGGCGCAGAAGGAGGCGGACAGGAAGGTCCTTGTTCGAGGAATGACGAGGACCCAGACAAGCCGTGGCAGTACAGTGTGGACGTGGGCGGGTGTGACGAAGTGCGGGCGTTTGTGGAAGACGGAATGTTGATGGTGGAGGGACGTGGACAGCAAGGTGGGTCGTCAGTGATGGTGCGTCACGTGACCTCGGTTCCTCCGCACGTCAAGCCTGACGCGCTGAAGGCGACGCTGAAGGAGGACGGACGACTCCTGCTGAGTTGGAAGAGTGACAAAGATCCTCCTGCGGTGACTAACATCAGCATCGACAAGCAAGAGCGGCAAGATGCAGATCAGGGAGAAAAAAATCAGGTTCAGGATTAATCCTAAAGAAAATAGCTCTCTAAGTATTTTATTTTTTAATTCCTTTATGTATCTATATGTATATCTATTAAAGATTCAGTCAAGATGTAATTCACTGAGTTTTCCATATACATGTACAGCTAATAAATAAAATCGTATGCAGAGTTGAATTCTTTGATTTTATGTAGATGGAGTGAAACAAAGATTCTATTACATTAACTTGTAGCATCAATATGTCCACATCTATTATATTAAACACTTTGAGTATAACAGATGAAAATAAAAAGGAAATTGGTTGCGTATAGAAATCTTCGTGCATAACCAAATAAATAAATTTTAAAGTATGAAATGTACATCTATAATAACTGGCATTTGACCTCATATTTTCAATTCATTGCAAATTGAAAAGATAGATCCCCAAAACAGTATACGAGTGCAATTATTGGACATTTTATTGCATACAGAAATGGGATACATGGGTATA
>NC_051413.1:3400981-3401120 GCF_015228065.2 Penaeus monodon
ATGAAAGTACACTAAGAGATACATTAAGTATATAAATTGCACCTACCTTTAGGAAATTTTGTGAAAAAGAAGGGTATATTTGCATCGGTCAAATACTGGAAAATTGTTGACAAATTTGACAAACATCCAAAATATTTGC
>NC_051413.1:3401677-3404207 GCF_015228065.2 Penaeus monodon
TGTTTGGTATATTAAGCTGAACACTTAGTATGAAAATGACTGCCTAGACGAGTGCAAATGCCTGAGATGTCTGGAATGTTCTAGTGTTATTTAATAGTACGGCAAAAGCCTGTATGTCAGTATGGAAACTGATGTGCAATAGATTTGTATATGTACACACGTGTATGATCATTCTTGCATAAATGGTGATGGTAGTACATTAAATATAAGAAATTAGGATGAAGAGAAAATCAACAATTTCATTCATTATATGAAATAAACAACAAATAAAATAAACAAAACAAACAAACAAAAAAGGCGGAACGCTTTCTAAAGGCGATCTTTTTCAAAATTCTCATCATGTCATCCATGCACTGTTTATGTAGCAAATGGAAGATAGAAAAGTTTAGAATGTTCTCGTTTTCTCTAATCATGCGCAGACAGGAAACGTTTTCTGTGTATATAAGCTCAGCGTTGCAAGGGGAGCCTCAGTTCACGCTAGCCTACAGCGGTAATAACTTTGCAAGATAAAGACTACAAGTGTGATAACTTTGCAAGAGACACGAGGCTTTCCCCGCGAGAACTGACTCTCAAATTACGGACAGAAGAGCTACCAATTCGCTTTGAAAAGCATCAAAAGAGCGGAAAACATGTTGGGCGTATTTCCTGTGATCCCTCGACAACGTAGCAGCATGGCCATGCATCCACTTTCCGCCCTCCGTGCCTCACGTGTCATGGCCACGAGACGCGTTACCCCTACAGCGCCCCTCGGCGCTAGACGTCCTTCCTCAGTCGCTGGCCGCTTCTCCTCCGCGACTTGTCCTCGCTGCTCGTCCCATTCAGCGACGTCTCTCTGCGAGACAAAGAGGAAGGCGGGAAGGACGGCGAGAACGCCCATCAGGAAAACAGAGGAAGTCTCAGGGCGCAGAAGGAGGCGACCAGGAAGGTCCTTGTACGAGGAATGACGAAGACGCAGATAAGCCGTGGCAATACGGTGTGGATGTGGGCGGGTGTGACGAAGTGCGGGCGTTTGTGGAAGACGGAATGTTGATGGTGGAGGGACGTGGACAGCAAGGTGGGTCGTCAGTGATGGTACGTCACGTGACCTCGGTTCCTCCGCACGTCAAACCTGACGCGCTGAAGGCGACGCTGAAGGAGGACGGCGACTCCAGTTGAGTTCGAAGAGTGATAAAGATCCTCTTGCGGTGACCAAGATCAGCATCGACGAGCAAGGACGGCAACATGCAGATCAAGGAGAGAAGAAGGAGGCCTAGGATTCTTAATTAGAAAGAGAAAAGGTTGAACAATGTTGATGGTTTAATGAATCACTGGCTTCGTCATTTATATATTTTTAAAAATATATTGTATATTAGTCTCATGAAATCGTGCTTCCATGTTTTTGAAGTTTACTTAATATGAAAAAGAGAAATAGACTGAAAAATTAACTCTTTTCATTAACCAACCCTGTTCAGATACAGTTCCATAATATCGTTATAGAAAAGTGTCCTTTCTTTATGCCATTAAAAACAAAGCAAGTTTATTATTTTCAAAACATCACTCACTGTCCACATTATACCAAGGCTGTCAAACTCATTTACCCCAGGGGGCCACATTTCACCATAGTATACCGGCCAGGTGATTACGCGACGATATAAAAACGGAGGAGGCTATTTCATTCATTACAAAAATGCAACAATAAATAAAGCTGCAAGAGCGTAAGTGATGATCTGAAAAGATGAATGATTAGCTTATTCAATCAGGAAAAACGGCCGACTGCAAGACTGAAATAGCAAACGTGAGGATGCGGTATATGATCTACCCTATAGGACGGCGTAGACAAGGGAGGAAGATATTAATCGAAGGAGGTGCAGCAGTGGCGCGAGAAAGTAGACAAAAGAAAAAGAAACGGCGAACACATGTGACCATAGTCTCACTTTTAAGAAAATAACTAGTAAAAGCGCCATAACAGTGTCAGCGAGTAAGCACCCCAAAGTCTAGCCACCATAATACAGTCTTCAGTGGGCGTGGTTTGTCATTGCATACTGCCATACGAACAATATACGAACAATTTAAACTTTTGCTTTGCGGCGGCACACAATATGATTATTAAAGATAAATTTACCTAGTTTACTCATAAAAAGTTTTTTTTTTTTATTGAGAACAGATAACGATACAACACCCACCCGCTCCCGCCTGCTCGCTCTTGCTGCAGACGCCGTTTGGAATTTCTTATCAAGAAAACTGATAAGAATAGAAAACGTAGCCGTCTGATTCAAAGAAAACGATGATATTCAGGGATACTAAATCATCTGCAATGATTGTTTAATTTCGATGTCAAGTAAAAGGTAGATTTGACAGCATTAAACATAATCAAATGAAGTTTTTAATCGTGTTATGGCATTGACCTAATAGTTAGTATACGAGATTTGGAAATGGACTGTTGATGCAGAAGACGATATGAAGTAGCCTACTGTTACTTTCAAGCAAACTATCTTACTGACCCCCCCCCCCCCCAGCTAATAAAAATTCTTTGTATCACTAAGTATCTAAT
>NC_051413.1:3407438-3407528 GCF_015228065.2 Penaeus monodon
TAACGCGACGTCGAGAACGTGACGAGCCCATCCAGGTACTTCCAACTTTGTTTTTTTTTCTTCATAATTCGTGTGCAGTTTGTATGTTGA
>NC_051413.1:3408098-3408181 GCF_015228065.2 Penaeus monodon
TATACGTATATTTATTAACTAATTGCTGTGGATTAAACCCCGATCCTTTCGAATGATATCTCAACTGAAATTGAATTCCGTTC
>NC_051413.1:3408662-3408870 GCF_015228065.2 Penaeus monodon
CCTACAGGAATATGGTCCTATTCCCATCCAGTGCCCTACATATGGGATTAATCCGACGGCAAGAAGTCCCTCGAATCCTGTCCTCGAACAAAGGGAATCCCCCACGAAAGGTCAAGGATCTGAAGGAACTTGGGGGAAGTAATGAAGCTTATTATAGGCCTTGGGAGTTTATAAGGACGACTCTTCTTGTCTTCGATTTCTTGACGTG
>NC_051413.1:3410399-3410520 GCF_015228065.2 Penaeus monodon
ATCTTGAGGAAATGTCAAAATCTACACGACTTACCCAAGTGAGAGCTCAGCACGAGAGATGGGATAACGTTATCCATGTTGTCAATAGGATCGCCCGAATCGAAAGGATTTGCAACTGAAA
>NC_051413.1:3411131-3411263 GCF_015228065.2 Penaeus monodon
AATGTGATATTTCTTTTTGAAAAAATGTGAACGTTCTTCGGGATTTCGAAATAAAAATCTGGAATCCTTCTCCTACGGATTATCCTTTCTCAGAGAGGTGTCAGCGTTGATTGCTTGGGTGCGTGCGTGTGC
>NC_051413.1:3411652-3412487 GCF_015228065.2 Penaeus monodon
TCCTGCTGCTATACCCTGTGCATATTACAAAAAAACATACGCACTTAAGCTATCTTAAATATCTACTTACATTAACTTCAACATCTTTTTTTTTACAGTACACTCACATATCTTAAATATCTACTTACATTAACTTCAACACCTTTTTTTTACAGTACACTCACATACGCGATTTAGATTATCTTTCATGTAATTTCATCTGTCACATCTAAAAGTATTTGATGCTCCTACGTTCCCCATCAGAGGAATGTCCGTATCGTATTATAACAATGATCTAACGATAACTATAAATCATGTAGCTGACATGTGGCAATGGGGTGTAAAGAAGAGGCATTGCGTCCACAATAGGGAAGGGGGAAACGCCATAATAACACCGATATGCCTAACGTGGTTTGAAAGGGTGAATAAACTGGGTGAGGAAAAATATGTGTGACGAGTAATATCACACGTAAAATCATATTTCTTGTGTGAGTAAGTGCAATATATATATAAGAATATACATGGAGAATAGTTTAAGCATACATTTTAACGACACTGAGTGGACATAACAATGACAACAATGTTATATACTGATATGAAAATCAAAAGCAGACCTCACTGTGCTTGTCTGTCATAAAATGGCCTAGCATAACCACATCTATATGTTTAAAGCAAAGGCTTAAATGGGCTTTTATGGTACTACCTGAACGGGCACTTTAGCCGTAACGATTGGATGAAACTTTATCGCCACAACACAAGGAAACAACGTCGCTGCTACTCTCTTTATCACCGACAGTTCCGGTGTAGCTCCGCGCCAGAAACATTACCACCTTTCGCGAAACTATATCCTTATGTG
>NC_051413.1:3412529-3412647 GCF_015228065.2 Penaeus monodon
AGACGTATAAGTGGGTAATCGTACAGAATGTTTGCGCGTCACGGATCACGACGACGTACCAGTGGATTCCTCTCACTGGCTACTATTTATGCATGTAAGAATTATGGAATTATACCTC
>NC_051413.1:3412721-3413307 GCF_015228065.2 Penaeus monodon
TGTGCGCTGTACAGAAAAATATATGAGGAGACTCTCATATATATGCTGTACAGCGGTTGCACCCCTTGTGACCCTCGCCCTGAAATACAAACATCCTCCTTTTATACATAGCTAGATGGAGCGTAAGACACTAACCATAATAATCACAGAGACACCTTTTCCACCGGGCTATCTCGACGTCCACCGGGCCAGCGCGACTGTTACTTCGATTATGGACCTTGTACTTCTCGTCTGCCGAAGGGGGGAAACTCACTAGATGGTACCGCAGACAGTACAGTGTGATAATACATGTCATTTAGTGTCGGATACTGGTATTCTCTACACGTTTATGTGTTTTCTTCAATAGAAACAAGGAGGTTTCTATCGCCACATTCCCTGGAAATGTCGGCGTCATGTCCTACGCACTCCGTTTGCTGGCGCTGCCTTACACTATATACATAGTACGCCGCCTGATACTACAAATCAGTGAGTATCCCTTCTGATCGGTTCTTGGTTCCATTTTGCCTTAAATATAAGGAGGAAGCTTATATTCCCGGGCAAGGGATGTGGTGTGTTATTTACTCATGAAGCATAGACATTTTCAGAT
>NC_051413.1:3413357-3413474 GCF_015228065.2 Penaeus monodon
TGGTATACTATAGATGGAATAAAATAACTAAATGATAATAAAGTCTAGAAAAAAGTTCGCCACGAAGAAAAGAAACGGCGCATAATGAGACAGAGGGATGACAAGAATTGAAGGAAC
>NC_051413.1:3413507-3413733 GCF_015228065.2 Penaeus monodon
CACAAATGGCAAGAAACTAGTAAGAATAAGGCGCTCATGGATAAAAGCAAGAACTACCATACCTTCTTTTACCTGTGTGCTTGCATTGCACTCGACCCCTTCCTCTGTGTCATATATTTCCTGCAAGCAAACACACTCTACGTGAAATGGAAGGAAGGGAAAGGAAGAAAATAAATCTACTAGGAAAAAGATCATAAGACATCCTTTATCTTCAAGACGAAGGGAA
>NC_051413.1:3413946-3415169 GCF_015228065.2 Penaeus monodon
GGTGGGGGGGGGAGAGAAAGACAGAAAGAGAGAGCGAAGAGGGAGAAGAATGGAGTTGGAGAAAGACAGGCAGAGAAACAGCCAGATGAGAAGAGGGAATAGAGAAAAAGAAAGATTAATAAGATCGGAAACTCAAGGTTTGGATTCCCTTTCAGAACGCTCTTGCTATTCACTGGAAGGATAGTAATGATGCCATATCTTACCGCAAATAAGACGCACGGCAACTCCTGGACACGGGCCAACCCTATACTACCCCCCCCCTACACCTTTCCCTCCTCCTCTTCCCTCATTCCCCTCTTTCCTCCTTCCCCTCTTCCCTCCTTCCCCTCTTCCCTCCTCCCCCTCTTCCCTCTTCCCCCTCCTCCCCCTCTTCCCTCCTTCCCCTCCTCCCTCTCGTCCCTCCTTCCCCTCTTCCCCTCTTCCCTCCTCCCTCTCTACCCTCCTTCCCCTCTTCCCTCCTCCCCCTCTTCCCTCCTTCCCCTCCTCCCTAATCCCCCTCTTCCCTCCTCCCCCTCTTCCCTCCTACCCCCCTCTTCCCTCCCCCCTCTTCTCTCCTTTCCCTCTTCTCTCCTTTCCCTTCTTCCCTCCTTCCCCTCTTCCCTCCTCCCCCTCTTCCTTAATCCCCCTCTTCCCTCCTCCCCTCTTCCCTCCTCCCCTCTTCCCTCCTCCCCTCTTCCCTCCTTCCCCTCCTCCCACTCGTCCCTCCTTCCCCTCTTCCCCTCTTCCCTCCTCCCTCTCTACCCTCCTCCCCCTCTTCTCTTCTCCGCTTTCTTCCCTCCTTCCCCTCTTCCCTCCTCCCCCTCTTCCCTTCTCCGATTTCTTCTCTCCTCCCCTTCATCCCTCCTTTCCCCTCTTCCCTTCTCCCCCTCTTCCATCATCCGCCTTCTTCCCTCATCTCTCCTACTCTCACTCTCCTCTACCTTCTCCCCTCTTCTCTCATCATACTCTTCTCCTCTCATTCTTACCCTTTCTCTCCTTCATTCCTCCTCTCTTTCCATTTCCCCTCCTTACTCTCCTTCTCTTTCCTCTCCATCTTTCTTCTCTCCCTCCATTACCCTTACTTCTTTTTCCATCCACGTCCCCTCCTTCTCCCTCTCGTTCCCTACTCCTTAACCTCTCTTTCTCCTCTTCTTCTCCCTATCCCTTTTCTGTCGATTTCCCTCTCCTTCCTCCGCTTTTCCTCTTTCCTCTTCTCCTCCTTATCCTTCCTTCCCCTTGTCGAT
>NC_051413.1:3415197-3415294 GCF_015228065.2 Penaeus monodon
TATCCCATCTTCCCTCATTTATTTTCTTTTTCGCTTTTGCCTTTTTTCTTTTTTGACCATCATTTGTCATACATACCGAGGAGACAAATTTGAGTCC
>NC_051413.1:3416344-3417340 GCF_015228065.2 Penaeus monodon
TTTTCTCTTTCATCACAAAATTCAAATTCCTCAAAGGCGCATTCATTATGATGGATGAATGCATCCTGCAATTAATCAGATGAAGGTATAAATATATATAGATTGATAGTTCTTTCAGCGTGTCAATGAAGTTCGTCAAATATTATTCCAAAATTCGGTCACTTTCGTCTTTAAACCGAGGGGTCTCTGAACAAAACATTAAACGAAAACTTTTGCGAACATCACTCTTAAATATCGCACTTTGTGAACGATTTCATTTAATC
The DNA here is from genome assembly GCF_015228065.2 of Penaeus monodon. Classification (NCBI taxonomy): domain Eukaryota; kingdom Metazoa; phylum Arthropoda; class Malacostraca; order Decapoda; family Penaeidae; genus Penaeus; species Penaeus monodon. The sequence goes on from NC_051413.1 coordinate 3,416,608, forward strand.
TCGTTTGTAATTAGGTATGCTAATGTTGCAAGGCAGGCAAGCAACTGGAGCCCTTGCAATTTATTCGGGGATGAATTGGCCGGTTTCGATATTGCAGATGATCGAGGTGTACGAAATGATGTGTTTACATATCATACATATGTCTCTGTTTCACTCTCTTTAATTGATAACACGTAGGAGCATGTAGAGAATCAGAAGATTTAGCGCAATAGCCGCGGGGCGGATGGGAATTGAAACAGATGTAAAGAAAGGTTGAGAAGAGAAAGAGAGAGAAGGGGAGGAGAGTATAATCAGAGGAGAAGGATTTCAAAACCTCGCTTTACTGAAACTAAACAATAAAACCTTTTGACTTCAAATACAAGCGTTGCATCGTTTGTGTTCATGATATGTTCAACAGGCTTTGAACTTTCGTTAAAACCTGAAAGGATTACATTCTACCATAAAAATAGGTCTTCAGTCTCTCTAGTCCTTCTTGTAAATCGTATTTGAAGTTGACTTTACCTTCGCCACTCCCCGAAGAGCGTTTTGAATAAGGTGAGAGTAAATGCTATATTGCGGTTTTGTGAAAGGAGGGAGTTATGATACTGCTCGAAACGCTTCTTTCTCTAACACCGTTACGGGGAAACGTGTATGTTAAGGGTAAGGGGAACCAACTGATGATATGCTCTAAGACTGTATATATACATGGGTCTTTTCGATATCATGAAGCAAATATTAACGAAAAATAAAGGTA
>NC_051413.1:3417884-3418220 GCF_015228065.2 Penaeus monodon
ACCAAAAACGAAACATAAGGCCACGGCATATATTCTTCGACCTCGACCTACTTCATCGCCTCCTTTTTACGGCTCCCTTCCAAAAGGAGAGTTAGGAAAGGAGAAGAAAATAATGAATAACAACTGCAAGCAACAAGCACGCTCGTGACGTCTCTCCCAGCCCCATCTATCACAATGCGTTGAGTTCACTGCGTGTTGCATGTCAGACGCGATGAAAAATGACCGTTCTCTCTGTCATGGCGCTGACTTCTTATGCCCCTTGATTTGAGGTGCGAGAGGGTAGCTTTTCTCCCTCTCTCTCCGGGTTGCATGTTTGTCTGTCTATTTCTGTCTCTC
>NC_051413.1:3418324-3418458 GCF_015228065.2 Penaeus monodon
TGTTCTGTATTTCCTTATATCGCTCCTTTTTTTCTCCTGTTCACATTTCTTTGTTTCTGTCTGTTTTCTTTCTACGTTTCTTAATTTATCACTTTCTGTCTCTCTAGCTCCCTAGTTTTGCTTTCTAATACCCC
>NC_051413.1:3419334-3419534 GCF_015228065.2 Penaeus monodon
ATTTCCACATTTGCTTCGAAAAATTACTAGGAACGTTGGCAATTGTTGCTGTAATAACAGTCAAATAAACTTTGTCTTTTAATTCTCTGCTTTGGTCTATCTCCAGAAACCTCGTGTGATGTTAACACTCTGTTTACATGTAAAAAAGGGTAATTTACATTTAAACAGAACATCAGTAAAAGAGATAGAGAGTTGTTGTT
>NC_051413.1:3420405-3420599 GCF_015228065.2 Penaeus monodon
TCCTAAGAAGTATGAAAGGAGGAAGGATAACTGAGAAGGAATCAGATAAATACAGTGCGAGAGGAGCTGGTTTTGCCTCGCGTGTTTAGGGAGAAGAGGATCTCAAGATGGAGGCTGGAGATAAAAGATCACAGCGAGAGGAAAGAACAGGCACGGCGCTTGGCAGGATGAGGCAGGGGTACCAACCTCTTCGC
>NC_051413.1:3420974-3421088 GCF_015228065.2 Penaeus monodon
AGGGATATATAAAAGATTAAAGATAATATCTCACAATATTTCGTAGGAAGTAATAACTATTACGAATTCTTTTGTGCATCTGCAAAAGCGATAAGAATATTTTCAACATGACTA
>NC_051413.1:3421132-3421261 GCF_015228065.2 Penaeus monodon
GCATAAAGAGTTAATAACATTCATAAAGTTTATGGACTTTTTCACAGTGAAAAATACAATATTTAACATAATGGCTTCAGGGGAAGTAAGTACTCTACTGAAGGCAAAAGACGGAGAAAAAATATTAAA
>NC_051413.1:3422054-3422479 GCF_015228065.2 Penaeus monodon
GCAAACAACTGACATGATTTATAAAGTAAGTTAATTGAACAAAGTAGTTAGACATTTTCTTTAACGATAGTTGTTTATCAAGAGAATTAACCTTTCTTTGTAAGATAGGATAGTAAGATATATATATTTTATGATTAGAAAAACAGCTAATTACAAAAGTTAATATTAAGAATACGTGTGCAATATATGTTATTCTGCAATATTTTTGTGCGCGAGAATACCCTGGTGATAGTTTTGAACAAGGGAAAGTTTGTTTGTTTAAGAGCGCATGACGTTGCATGACTAAAAACTTACAAATACTTCTTAATTATCTGTCTTACTTTATAAACTTTGTTACAGTTATAAACTTGTTGCAAGCGCTGTTGGAATAACAATGAAAACAGTAAACAGCTTTGCAACACTTTTCACCTTGATAAATACCTTGC
>NC_051413.1:3422950-3423316 GCF_015228065.2 Penaeus monodon
ATCATCGCAACAGAAGACCATCACATCAAGTCACTATCAAAGCATTCTCTCTGACAAACAAAGAATATCAAAAGAAGTTCTTCAGATTCCTTTCATATCACAAAGAATTATGATAAAGACAGACACTCCGGGACGTTACGCAATTTTAAGCACTACAGATTCTTTCATCCTCGAGTGTGTACAGATGTTCGGCAACCTCTTTGATCATTATCAAAGGCTTTTCTCTAATCAATTCTAAATTGTTTTCGTTTATTTTTTTTAATGAGGAGATTATCTGACTCTACTTACATGTTTTTTTATTATTGATATGTTTTATCATTTATTTGTCTATCTGTTCCAGATAAAAAAAAATCGTTTATATGGTCT
>NC_051413.1:3423356-3423421 GCF_015228065.2 Penaeus monodon
TCTAACATCCTGGCCTTGTTTCCTGATGACTATTAGTGATCTTCTCGTGTGTATTAATGACTTCG
>NC_051413.1:3424411-3424581 GCF_015228065.2 Penaeus monodon
AAGCTCTTCGTCGCCGTAAGTCTATCTACAGGGGATTTTCAACGCAATTTGTGGAGGCCTAAAGCACGTGATGAACGCCCCGACTTCATCTTCTTGAGGCATAAGTGATGTAAATCCGAGATGAAGTATATTCTGAGAGGATTTTTCCCTTTTTGTTTATGGAGGTTATA
>NC_051413.1:3426441-3426871 GCF_015228065.2 Penaeus monodon
AGTTACTTATCTTTTTGTATTCACTTTAAAAAATATGCATGATTGTTATTTGAACGTTTTTCCTACAGAGCGCTTTGGTCGTGTTTCACAATTTTTCATCAGTTTCTTTTGCTTTTTTTCATTTCCTACTCTTTCTCGTTCTCAGTCAGAAAGAGAGAAATATGACAAAAAAGAAGAACATGAGAAAGGGAAGAACAAGAGAATGAGAAAAAAAATCGTATCCACTTAACATGATACATCACATGAATCTTTCATGTATCTTTCGCGTTTCGGAACTCTACGCTCGCTAGAATGTATCTGAAAATAATTCTCAAAATTGATACAGAACACAGAAACACTTTAACGCTTTTCATAATTTTTCCCTCACAGTCGATATATCTTCGATTCATTTTTTGTTTCAGCAAAGAGAAATTAGTAAATGATTGCAGGT
>NC_051413.1:3427296-3427512 GCF_015228065.2 Penaeus monodon
TTTGAATTGCAAAACCAATGCTTCGATATACAAAAGGAAATGATTTATGGATTGAAATATAAGAGGGAGTGGCGTAGGCTTTTGATATGAATTTTGAAAACTCAAAACAAACAAACAAAAAAGTTGTTCGGCGATTAAAATGTTTATGCTCTTGTATTGAAAGTCGTTTTGAAATGGCTCCACAATATATTTTTTTCTCTAAACTTCAAATTATGA
>NC_051413.1:3427995-3428390 GCF_015228065.2 Penaeus monodon
GACATACCCTCTAAACCACTTATTCCCCAAGACATCCATTTCCCTTTACGTAATCATCAGAAGAGATTTTTTTCTCCCCTATTTTTTTTTTTTTTTTAACGATGAAACAAACGAACATCATCACACTAAAAGTCACGCACGTCCTTTAATTATAGACTATGACGTAACCCATTCACTCCCGTCGCAACAAAATGACCTGAAGATTAAGATAAACATGAGTTGGGGAGAGGGTGAAAGGGGTGGGGGTTGGGTGGGGGGCTGGGGGAGGGTAGGAAGGGGAGGGAGAGGAGGAGGGGGAAGAGGGAGAGAGCGGGGAGTGGGGAGGGAGGGGAGGGAGGGAGAGAAGGGGATAGGAGAGAGGGGGTGGGGAGAGGGGGCTTAAGGGGGTGAATGGT
>NC_051413.1:3428669-3428787 GCF_015228065.2 Penaeus monodon
ATGGGGGGGGAGGATATTTGTAAATTGAGAGACAGGGAGAAAAATACAGCGAAGCTACAAGACAACGTTAGATGGATAGAAATGTAGTAAGATAACAGGTAGACAAATAGATAGATGA
>NC_051413.1:3428849-3429013 GCF_015228065.2 Penaeus monodon
CACAAACATAGTACTCTAAAAGTGACATATCATTTCTTATTGATGACAATAGGACCTGATTGCCTTGGGTGTCCAAAAGAAATAGGTGATAGGTATGTCAAACAGAAACGCATTTAAAACACTCGCACACTAAGTAGTCTAAATGCAGTTTCTAGAATACATCT
>NC_051413.1:3429724-3429904 GCF_015228065.2 Penaeus monodon
CTTCCTTTCTGAAAAAAAATCAACACGACATCTTTCAAGAGCTTCAAAAATAGGGGAAATATCTTCGAAGGTCAAAGGTCATTGGTTCAGAGAATTCATATTCTCGTCAATCATCTTTCGTTTTCCATTTTCCACTTCCCGGTTTTTAGAGGAAATTTATGTGTTCAATTGTTTTTCGCG
>NC_051413.1:3430264-3430466 GCF_015228065.2 Penaeus monodon
CAGTAATACATTATTACTCCCTACCTCTTCTCCTCCCTCTTCTAAGTCTGCGCCCCACTCCCCTTATCCCTCTCTCTCCCCATTCTTCTTTCCCATTCTTCTCCAATATTTATACCCCCCTCACCTATCCTCCGACCTTACCCCATCACCCAGTAACTTATATGCTTTGATATCATATGTTCTGCATATGACGTAGGTTATT
>NC_051413.1:3430606-3430829 GCF_015228065.2 Penaeus monodon
GCATGCGCACGACATGCGTCAGATATATGACGTACGTTACAAATAACACAGAACACTGACGTTTAAAACAAGAACATGTAAAATTAAATAAGACAATAACACTACACAAACTTTAAATTTAAACACTTAACACATAGCACGTGGCACTAAACAAATACGGAACACATGACGGTGAACAAACACGTAACGTGTGACAATGAACAAAGAATGGTGAACACTGAAC
>NC_051413.1:3431090-3431245 GCF_015228065.2 Penaeus monodon
GTGGCACAGTGGGCGTCGTTCCACTACAGTGTCTCTTAACTATAGTTTCTCTCCCCCTCTCTAGCATGATCCTCCCCCCTCCCACCATACTCCCTCTCTCCATATTTCAAACCCCTCACTATTTCCTTTCCCCCCTCAGGTCTATATCCGCTTGA
>NC_051413.1:3431308-3431693 GCF_015228065.2 Penaeus monodon
CAACTCTACACCCCTACAACTCTACACTTTCACGCCTACTCCTCCTACTGCTACCACTCCAAGAGGAGGCACCCAGGTGGACTACCTCATACATAATGCTTTCTTGCAAGTCATATATATATGGGACGCTGATTAGGGTTAAATGAGTGTCCTTTTGGTCTTAATCACCTAATCAATCAAAACTAACGACATGATATTTTTTGAAGCGGGTAGAGGGGTTTGAGATGGGTAGGGGTTAAAGGAGGTATTTCTGCCTAGGGTTATTTCGATGTTTCCTACGAAGAGTAAAGAATGAAAGTAGAAAAGAAAATCATGAATGATAATATCAATAATGATGTCAGTGATAATGATTTCTGATACAAGATAGTCTAAAGGAAGACTGAAT
>NC_051413.1:3431713-3432000 GCF_015228065.2 Penaeus monodon
TTTATATAAAAAACCTGCATTAGTGTATACTTCAACAAATACACGCTTTTGTGCACAATATTTGCATATACATTCAGATTCTACATCTAAATGACATGATTGGGGATCCGTCTCTTAAACTGACAACGTCTTGAAACTAAAGTACCAGTTGTATATGAATCCAAAACGTCCATTGAAATTGAACCTAAATCACCCTGTAAATCTATATCCGAAACGCCAACTGAGTCTCGATCTGAAATGCCAACTGGATCTGAATCTAAAGCATCAGTTAAGGCCCTGAAACAATG
>NC_051413.1:3432062-3432968 GCF_015228065.2 Penaeus monodon
ACACTGAATTCGAATCCAAAAAGCCATTCGAACCCGAATCTTAAACAGTAATATACTCTGAATCCGAATCATTCAGTCTTTATCCGGATCGTTATTCAAACCTAAATCTGAAACAGTAATATATTCTGAACCCGAAATACTGAACTCCAAATCCACAAACTCCTTTCGAACCAGAATCTGAAACAGTAATAGACTTTGGATCCGAAACACCGAATCATTATCCGAAACAATATTTGAACATGAATTAGAAACAGCAATAGAATTTGAACTTGGATAAAAAATGCCATTCGGTCTAGAATCTGAAACTGGATTAGACTTTGAATCCAAAGCACTGGATCCTTCGGAATACCACTTGAACCTAAATCTGAAACAGTAATAATCTGAATCAGAAACACTGAACTCGCAAACTCCATTCGAACCCGACTCTCAAACAGTGGGAGACGCTGAATTATAAACACCGAATCACTATCCGGAACGTCATTCGAACCTAATTACAAAACTGTAGATTCTGAACCCGAAACACCGATTCATTATCCGGAACGCCATTCGAACCTAAATCTCAAACAGCAATAGATTCTGAATGTGAAACACCGAAACATAGATCCGAAACGCCATTCGAACCTAAATCTCAAACAGCAATAGATTCTGAACGTGAAACACCGAAACATTATCCGAAACGCCATTCGAACCTAGATCCGAAACGGTAATATATTCTGAACCCGAAACACTGAATCCGAATCCTCAAGCGCCATCCCTTCCTCCCGGCAAGCGACACCTTCACACAGCGGATACCAAAACAACCGCCGCCTATAAATAAGTGAGACCCTTGGCAATCCGGTGAATATTATAGGTCACATGTCAGCATAAAGCAGATGGTACCGGAGGAAGCGACGCGGGCATTGGACT
>NC_051413.1:3433009-3433228 GCF_015228065.2 Penaeus monodon
TTGGTAGAGGAAGACTAGGATCTGTGGGACATATTTTCAAATATGTTTCGTCTGCATTTCAAAAATCATCTCCGTATTTTTTTCTTTCTTAACGTTTGTTTCTTATTACATTACTACTGATTTGCATTATTCTAGCTTCGTCTCAGTGAAGGAGGCAAGAAAAAAAATGTCACAATCAAGAGACAAATTCTGCATGATCACAGTGATGCCTTGTGATGC
>NC_051413.1:3434939-3435268 GCF_015228065.2 Penaeus monodon
TTATGCATCTAAAGCTTCTTCTAAATTCAACACTAAGCTTTGCCAACGTGTAAACCATCAGTTCCAACACTCGTTCTGACATGCGTTTGGGATATAAGATTCGAAACTTCCGGCTCACACGCTGACTGACGAACAACCGTGTAGTTGGGTGGGGTGTATTGGACGGGGGGAGGGGGGGGCACTTCAACCTCTTCTCACCTATTTCTTTAAGTAAATAGGGAGAGTGAAATTTCCTTTTTATGGATACGACGCGGTGATAAATGAGCAAAAGGGTAATCAATTTGATTATGGAGTTGAGGTCCTTATAGGAAAAGTGAATTAGGGTGTCA
>NC_051413.1:3436511-3437048 GCF_015228065.2 Penaeus monodon
TCCCTAATGGCTTTACAAAGAGAATACCTGCACGTCAAGATTAGCACCGAGTTACATCATTACTCAATTACATTCTATCACCGCGGCCGAGTCTAAACTAGGTCAGGCCATGTACCCAACGAGGGCACCGACCTTTCGCATTCAACTAACTAATGTATCTCTATAACTTGCATCTCGGTATGTTATCTCAATAGCTGTGAATTACTGTCGGGTATTATGGAATGCCCCCTTAAGTTACATACAAGCGTCATTTGTAACCCGTTGAGGAACAATAACTTTCTTAAATGTATACGAAGCTAAGGAGTAACATACTATTTTAATTAGTTGATATGCTTGAATGTTACGACATGATCGTTGTAATTACCTAATTAGTGTCGTCCCCGTTTAAACAAACCTATACAATTATAGTGAATTTACTCATTTGCTCAGACAACGGCAGGCGAGCCTGATATATGTTTGCTTACACTAGCAGGTTCAGGTATATATCATCACAATTTGGTGCATAGATATTAATGCATCACACACACACATGCGCGT
>NC_051413.1:3437171-3437400 GCF_015228065.2 Penaeus monodon
GATAAAATGAAACAGAAGGAAGGAGACAGTGGTGTGTAGAAGTCTGGTGATCCCCGGGGTCAGATACTGAATTGTGTGCCCCAAAGACTCAGAGGTATAAGACCAAGAACTGAAATTTCAAAATCACAACCTTATTGCCGTCTCTGATTAGACCCCCCCCTCCCCCATGCCTTTGGCTACTGCCCTTTCAGCTCCCCCCCCCCCTCCGCACGCCACTGGGGGGAGGGAA
>NC_051413.1:3437673-3437914 GCF_015228065.2 Penaeus monodon
GTTAATAAGGGAGAGTACCATCATAAAAATCACACCACAGACCATCGTAGAAACCACAAATCTTCTTACACAGTTTCGTAAAAAAGACATTTAAGGTTTTGAGCCATCATATGTTTGCCATTTTTTCTCACGCCACATAATTACACTCACCTCAAAACCTGACGGCTCGCATAATGGCATTACCTTAACATTCAAATTGTGTTAAGTCTGTTACGAAAAATGGACGTGACCGAGATGAGGG
>NC_051413.1:3438914-3439045 GCF_015228065.2 Penaeus monodon
TAATTACATGAAAAAGTGTTGCTGTCGGATATCACGCATTTCTTCTCTCGAGCTGAGTTATCGTGCACTTCCGCCATGCTATTGCCGAGTTTACTACTATTTGCCACGGTTGCGTCATCTGCTACAAGCGT
>NC_051413.1:3439535-3439652 GCF_015228065.2 Penaeus monodon
GCGGTATTGCGTTTCCTTTTTTACACCGTTGCCATGACGTTTGAAGCAGGCCGCCAGCTTTGATGTCTGTCGCGCTGTGCCTTGGCAAGAATGGCAGAGTGACAGGTGGAAGAGGCA
>NC_051413.1:3439680-3440003 GCF_015228065.2 Penaeus monodon
TAACGATGCAATGAATGGTATATCTGGTGTACTAATGCTGGGTTATAATTCTGTGTTACGTTATTGTATATATATTTTTTTCTGTTCATCTGTGTTTCTTTGTATTTCTTTGTAGTTGAGTTTTTAAGGAGTTATATAGTGATAATGAATGTACGGAGTCTTTTATAATAAGTGTATATTCATTGAATATATATTGCTATTATATATCACTATTATATATATTACTATTATATATTACTATAATATATATATCTATTATATATCATTGAATATATCTTACTCAGCCTTACAGACACACAGTATATGCAACCGTAAATCTACTT
>NC_051413.1:3440107-3440623 GCF_015228065.2 Penaeus monodon
TCCCATAAACGCTTTACAGTAACATCTCTCGAAGTGTGCTCTGTAGGGTGATAAAAGGCCAAGAGAGCTGAAGGATGTTATAAACATCATTTCATTTTTTAGGACAACCATTGTAAAAAATATTACGAAATGTGTGAAGATACTTTGGTCTCTAAGAAAGGCTGTAGCAACAAAGGAAAATAAGCATGTAATAAACTTGGAAGAGTAGAAAAAAATATGTGCGGAAAAAATCTGAAGGGCTATGTCCCTGAGATTTAAGATTGTAGATAAATATGCACGTTAACGATATTGAAGCCCTCCCACAAAAAAAAGAAAAAAAATCTGCCGGTAATCCAGATTTTTTTCACAATGAAATCAGTAGACAACGGCATCTCGTCTAACGTTATCCGACTGATACCCCTAAATTATAAGAGATACCTTAATTTTGGGTTTTATCGTTATCGTCACGCTTGCTTCTTATATGTATGACTAATATTTTTATCACATTTTGTTTTGCTCTGTCATCGTTCTAATATC
>NC_051413.1:3440734-3441759 GCF_015228065.2 Penaeus monodon
GAACGTTATCGTCATCATTATCATCAAATGAAGACTTACATGTCTGTCTTTGTATGTACTGAAAAAAAAATAATAAAGAATTATTTTCAAGTCTATTTATATCAAAGATGTTATGCGTAACTGAATGAATTACAAGCAAAACCAAAGAATCTACACAAACGTCGATGTGTATGTATGAAACAATCACAGATTTTGTGAGAAGTTATGCTAAACTGAACGATGAAATGGACACTACTAGGCAGTGACTAACGTGTATTTACCATTCGCCTTTCTGAACGATATGTTTAGCAATCGCCTCGCCTTTACGCCATAGTTATTTAAAGGCTATTTTTATATTCTACACTAACATGAATGAGAACAACACATCTACGTCTATTCGTGAAATATTACTATTTTCGTTCTGTAGAGATGACACTCTACAGAAACGACACTACTGGCAGAGAGATGTTAAATCCACACTGGGTAGGAACCGTCAGCCAATACAGTACGCTTATGGACTGTCACCGTCTTCGGTCCTTTCAAAACATGTTCCGAGTGTTGCTTCGGATAACGCACGTAGTTCTCCTGTGTTTCGAAGCTTCGGTCTCGGGAGTCGGCTTTGTATTTTGACGACGGTATGCTGCATTGGCAAGTACAATACACAAACTTTGTTGATCTTGGCTAATATTACTTATTCATAGTTCCATCACTGCATAATAACATAGTAATGAGATTCAATAAGAAAGCTGAACAGTTGTTTCCATTCAACTTTCTTGTGTATTACTTTCTGTGCAAATTTATGAGCAAAACATACATTTACTTGATCATTCAAAATCCATACATCTATTTATTTATCAGATTTAAAATCACATTTATATAAAGAAGAATGGTAGTTTATATGCAGTGAGTACTTCGATCTCTTTCACACCTTTGCAACATTTTTTTCATAATGAACTGTGTTTATTAGGCTACGATGTATTTAAAAGAACTGTAGAGTCTTCTAAATCTCGTAAATATTGATGGCTTCGGAACTGACTTCAAAGGTA
>NC_051413.1:3442195-3442458 GCF_015228065.2 Penaeus monodon
GTCTGAATTATGAGGCCGCCGCTTATCTTCCTCCTCCCATTTCTCGTCGTATCTGAGCCGACTTGGGGGAGTTTAGGAGTTGATGTCTTCAGGGCAGGATGCAAAAGTTCTTGGCTCTTCAGGGAAGGCAAATTCATACTCTACTTGTGACGGAAGTACATTGAAACTTGAGAGAAAGGCTGGGAGATGGTGGCTGAGTGTCGGGAGTGAATGAGGTCAAGCCAGGTTGGTCTTTTCTCCGCCTTTCTTGTGTTAGGACGCCG
>NC_051413.1:3442972-3443161 GCF_015228065.2 Penaeus monodon
ACCAATTTCCCTGGCATTTAACTGCAAGAAACTGATAACACCTTCATTCTCCCAGTCCCTAGTTCACATGCAAATTCATAATCCATTTAATATTAAGCGCCGTGGCGTCACTCCGCGATTCTCTCGGCCGATAATTAAACCTGAGCTGCTTGTCACTGTGACAATGTACACACTTGAGATGTGGACGGG
>NC_051413.1:3443940-3444169 GCF_015228065.2 Penaeus monodon
TTTTACTAAGCTAATCTACATACTTTAACTCTCAGACTTAATTCATTTACAAGAAACACTTATAACAATCAAGGCTTCTACAACGCTCTGGTGATTTCCATTAAGAAAAATCCAAAACTTTCTCCTTCGTATCACTGGCTTTGGCACAGTTGAGTTGTTTCCCTCTCTGCTCGTTTCTCCTGTAATCAATCTCTTTTGACGTCGGCGAAAATAATCTTGACGATTTATT
>NC_051413.1:3444811-3445315 GCF_015228065.2 Penaeus monodon
CATTGTGATTATAAATGTTAAACTTGTTATGACACCGACATGGTTTTTGTTTTCATTTTATATATTTCACAACCGAACTGAATCATATTTCCTCCTCTCCTATAATCAATCTTCCCTTTTTACTATAATTTTTATATTTTCTATGATTTTCCCCTCGATCAATTGCAAAAAAATACGCCCAAGCTTCTGTGACTTTTCAGCAGATGAAAATCCCGTCGTTTTCCTCTCGATCTTCTCCTCATATTTCTCTCACTTTGCAATCGTTAATTCATTAGGAAACTGTGTCTCAAACTTCCTCCTCTTTTCATCATTGTCATCATATTTTTTTTATTATTGTCTTCCTCTTTTTTGAATTCCTTGATCGGATTTCTCGCTTTCTGTAATGAAGAAGAAGAAGGAAAAAACAGAGCATATTTTTTTTGTCTTTTTCTTTCCGAATTTGTCTTTCTTTTGAGACTTCGTGTCGACTCCCAGATTCACTTGCTTAATGGATTCCCAATCGCT
>NC_051413.1:3445736-3445962 GCF_015228065.2 Penaeus monodon
AATTTACCTTTTTGTATAATGTTCTCCTGGTTTTCCTTAAATAATTCAATATGCTTCAAATCACAAATATTGTCACTGAATGATGACCTTTTTTTAAAAGCCCAAAAATATATCAAAACTTCAGGAAGCTTCCTTTTTTATAGACGCTCGAAACACTTATGTTTTTTCTCAAAAAGTTTCAGCTAAATGTCAAATTCTTCGAGCTTTTTTTATCTATTGCATCCAC
>NC_051413.1:3446873-3447569 GCF_015228065.2 Penaeus monodon
GTCACTTTGAAGAGAGAATGACGTCAGAAAATCGTTGATGAAAACTGATTCACCAATATCCCTTTGAACATCAGTCATTTTCTTTTCCGTTAAAAAAGTAGTGATCAAGCAGCATTATTTCATTCATAAAAGCTTTCGAAACATAAAAAGGGGAGAAAGCTTTGTCAATTCCATCATCACCCTCCTTTTCCCCTCGTCTCTTACGTCATTCCTTTTCTTTGTCCTGCTGCCTCTCTCCCTCCCCCTCCCCACCTTTGATTTATTCCTCCCCCGACTCCTGTCCTCCCCTTTTGAATCCCCCATGTCCCCTCTCACTCTACTTTTCCCCTTCCCTATTTTCCTCCGTCTATCACTTATCCTCCATCTTCTCCCCTCCTTCATTATTCCTCCTCTCTCTCCCCACCTCCCCAATCTTCCCGTATTCCTACTCCTCCCCTCTCCCTCCCCCCCCCGTCCTTCATTCTTTACCTCCACCCTCTCTCGTCCTTCCCACTCCCCCTTTCGTCCTCTTCTCTTCTTCCCCCTTCTCCTCTCTCCCCTCTTTCCCTTCCCCTCTCCCCCTTCCCCTCTTCCTCTCTTTCCCCTTTCTCCCCTCCTCCCCCACTACTTAATTACCTCTTGTCTAACCCGTTTATGTGTCATCAGCATTCATTATTCTTCGTAAAGGCATTATCGTTCGTGATAGACTCAGGAGAC
>NC_051413.1:3447596-3447906 GCF_015228065.2 Penaeus monodon
ACACTATGTGACTACTAGTAACTTCTTTTTTTTTACCAGCTTATCTACCTGTTCATTTAACTATCCGATGATCGTTGTGTCTATAGAAATGTGTTTCTCGTTCACTATCTCTCTGCCTTTGTCTGTCTGCCAGTCCCTTTCTCTTCCACTATCTTCCTTTGTCTATCTTTCTATCCCAATTTTTCTTCGTCTATCTTTCTCTCCGACTCTCTATATTGTCTATCCGTTTCTTTTTTTTATCTCTCTGTGCCATGTCATTTCCTCTGCTGGGTCGATATCCGTTTTTTTTCTGTCAATCCGATTATGCATC
>NC_051413.1:3448269-3448504 GCF_015228065.2 Penaeus monodon
GGCAGATGAAGGATTGTCTATTATGATGAATCGTCAATTTGCTGTCCAATTTATCCAAATTTCACTTGAATCTGACTGTGTAATCCAATATAGAGATGATCTCTCGCCAATTATTCAGCTCACTTTACTTTAAACAACGCTAATTGGTTTCCATTACAGGGTGCTTTTTTCGAAAATGGAAAATGCCCTTAGTTATATCTCTTTCAATTTTGGCTTTTGCTTTGCTCGAGATTCA
>NC_051413.1:3454253-3454888 GCF_015228065.2 Penaeus monodon
CCCTAACACCACCTAAGCTTTTTTTTTATTTTTTTTTTCGTTTTTATTTCTGTCATATCCTTTGTGTCTTTTCTTCTTTCTATTCCTTTTGCTTTCGTACACTTCTCCTTTGCTTCATTCGCGTTTTCTCTTACATTTCGTTCTTCTCTAAACTTCTCATAAATCTTATTCCACCCTATTCTTATTCCTCCCTTCGCTCAATCTGAGTCAGGTTTAATCTATTCGTATAATCTCCGTCTTATCATTAATCTTATAATATCCATCTCCATGTTCATATCCTGTTCATATATTCCCCTTTTATCCGAAGTTCAATTATTACTGTTCAAAAGATTTTTTTGTGTAACAATGACATCCACTATACCGTTTGGACTGCAAGCTAAAGTGTGTGTTATTTAATGCTACACTAATTGGATATAAATAGGATGGATGCATTTAATTCCTGAGTCTTTAATCAGCAATGTCCGTATAATTTCATATTGAATGGATAATCGCTCTTAATACTCTGAATATGATTCGTGATAATTTTTTTTTCTAAATGATTCATGTAACTGTAAGTATCATTACGTTAAAGCGGGTCGTAGATTATGCTCGGTGAAAGGATATGATTGATCGTATTAGATGAATGCAATATTTGG
>NC_051413.1:3455294-3455391 GCF_015228065.2 Penaeus monodon
AGGGTCAGAATGCATTTATGTACACAAACTCTGATTAGTATTTCATGTATTCCAATAAAAATTATACCATGTACAATATATAACAAAGGCTACGGTT
>NC_051413.1:3455475-3455678 GCF_015228065.2 Penaeus monodon
TTCATTTTGGAGTCTATATATTATGAATCAGTAACACTCAAATACATTATATTCTGAATCCATGAAACTATACAGCAGGTATCACAAATACCATGCATTATGAATGATATATGTTGTGTACTATAAAGCATTTCTCATACACTTTATCAGCTGTCTTGATTATTATATGTATTGTATTATATGTATTATATATATATTATGCA
>NC_051413.1:3455960-3456049 GCF_015228065.2 Penaeus monodon
TTATCTTTCAGAAACACTTCCTTCCTATCTCGTTCACATTTGTCTTGCAATTTACCATGAAGTAGAAAACATATAAGAAAACAGATTGC
>NC_051413.1:3456168-3456263 GCF_015228065.2 Penaeus monodon
CACCAATGCGAGAGAAATCTGGGTAATAAATAACACCCTAGGACACTGCCTTCTAATACTACCTATTGTGTGGGTCACATATCCCTAAAATTCTT
>NC_051413.1:3456921-3457030 GCF_015228065.2 Penaeus monodon
ATGGCATGAAATAAGAAGCAGTGTGAGAGAGACAAAAATACATCACGCATTTAGGCCTACCACACCGTGAGATTACCTGACAAGAGTGCATGTAGGCAAGACCCATAAA
>NC_051413.1:3457197-3457368 GCF_015228065.2 Penaeus monodon
TTCGAATATTTTGTAATCTAATGTATTCTGTATTACTATTTCTAGTTTGTCGTGTTGTTCAGTTTTTTGGATTTTATCTATTTTACTGTAATCATTTAATTATTTATACATCCAACCTGTTGTATTTTTTTCCTTCCATCTTTCGAGAAACATTTCGCTAACGACTTAGGG
>NC_051413.1:3457390-3457910 GCF_015228065.2 Penaeus monodon
CCCTTATCCTGTCACGTCCCTCTCATCTTTTCTACCATTTTTCTCGTATTATTTCCTCCTCTGCATTTCTCCATCTCTTTCTCATCCTCTGTCGTGACATTCTTTTATTCTAATTTCTCTCTCTCCCTCATCCATCCCTTGTTCTTTTCTCGCTTACTCGATTTATCCTTTCTCTCCTCTGTACCTTGCATTTCTCTCTATTTCCTTCCCTTTTAATATATTCCTCTTCTATCTTTTCCTTTTTCTCTCTTAGGTCCTCTATCCCTCTATACCGTCCTCCTTCTCCTTTATTTGCTTTTGCAATCTCTTCATATCTTCTCTGTCCCTGTTTGTTTTATTACTTAACTTTCCTCTCTGTCTTATTTTCGTATATCCCCCAATCATTCTCCTACTCTTCCTCCTCTTTTATTCTCCTTTCTCTCCTGCATATCTATTATTTCCTCCCTCCTCTTCCCTATATTAATTTCACCAATCAGAACAATAATTAATAATCCTACACAATATGATATCAATGATTTAG
>NC_051413.1:3458601-3458739 GCF_015228065.2 Penaeus monodon
GATGATGGGCCTTTAACCAACTCTCAGTCATCTGCAATGATTGTCTTCCAAAGTGAATTTAATGCATCTTTATGGTTCAGAGGAGAAGGTGAATATAATTACGTTTTTGTACTTGTTTCTTATTTCCACATCACATCG
>NC_051413.1:3459189-3460290 GCF_015228065.2 Penaeus monodon
TTGCCTCTTTCTCTCTCGGGCATAAGCATTTACTATGAACGCGGAAAGTACAGTTGTGAAGAGGAGTATGATGCATAAAAGTTGCCAAATACTTCCATATACTAACAGAAAATGTTTGCTTACTCTTTTGAACAACATCTCAAAATGGTACTGAAAAGGGGTTTTCATCCACAGTAATATCAAACAAAAGTTAACTGTTAACTGCTATTTCATATACAAAGTACTTAGTATATGGTAATCAAAATACAGAAACTTATCCTTCATAACTCGATGTGCCATAAACACACAAAACCAGAAATACATTCCTTATTTATTCATTACTTTGCTCTTTTTTATGAGAAACTGTTCTACTTTTTCATCTTACAGTGCCTTGAGGAATAGTTTCCGCAACACTGAACACCTAACCCTTCATGAAAGGATTTAAAAACAACCTTCAACCAGCTATGTTTACTCTAAAATTCCTTAAAACTGCTTTGAGGGAAAGTCACAAACGTGTTTACATTGCAGTGATCAGAAGTAACATAACGCACAGAATCTTATAGCTCTGTTTACACGCCAGGAGTCACAAACACTGCAACGGATATATCTTCTCTTTGCCGTATCGTACCATCACTGAAGCAACAGTCTGGATTAGGAGACGTTTGGCTTCCTGAGTATATCAAAGGATTGGCAAACCTCGGTTCCGCTGTTATGTATCAGCTGTAATATAAAAAGAGTTTTAGAGCAGAATAAATATTTACAGAGTTTCAGATTGAAGCCCTGTGCAATATTTATCATAATACACCTGACAAACCTTTTAAAATGAAAGAGTTTTACCGAGAAAACGGTTTTACTCATACCTACCTGTCTGTCTATCTGTCTAAAAGATTCTTTCGTATCCACTGTCGAGATAGCATTAGTTATCTTAAAAGCTACCCGCATTCAGTCTCAATATATGTTTTCTCCCTTGACGTTTTTGGAGAATTGTATCTACTTTATGAAGCAGGATAACATATCGTGGAAACTTTGTCATCTTACTTTTATCCATGAAACCTTAACCCAATTCTCCGCAGGAAACTGGGTACTTTTGGTGACGGTGCGTAGATGGAAGAGGGATCAAAT
>NC_051413.1:3460529-3460670 GCF_015228065.2 Penaeus monodon
ATCAAATCACCCAGGGCTGCTGACGTCGCCAGCACAGGAAGCCCTTAAACTAGTTTTATTCATACGTCCCAGCGTTAATGCCCCTGAGTGGGCACGGAGCCAAGGCTAACCCTTGAAGACGGGCGTGGGGGGGGGTTATAC
>NC_051413.1:3463298-3463851 GCF_015228065.2 Penaeus monodon
AAAACAGTAATACTCCAACAGACATAAATTATCCTCCGCCTAAAAAACAGATTAAGCATTTACATCACACAGGCCTACAGCGGGTCTCATCGGATGTCACATCTAAGCCTACCTCGAATGGAAAATAAATCCTTTTTAGGATGCCGTGAGATACATTCTTATCATATATCGGAATTATTCAAATGAGGATAACATAATGCCCGTGCCAGACTATAGCTTTGATGTTCGTAAAATATCATATAGACATCTGTATGATATTCTATTGCAGTGATAAGTCAGCTGTATCTTCAAAGAAAGAGAGAGAGAGACAAAGGAATAAACTTATTTTTCCGAAAGCAATAAAAGAGTAGAGAGAATTATGTGTGACTTAAACTGTTTCTTGATTCCATTATAAGTGGGAGATGGGATGGAATTTCCATTTTCTAACGATGTTGTTTTTCTTACAACGAAAGATTAATGTTTCGTCACTCCATTGAAGTAAAAGCAATTGCGTTGTAATTGTTTTACATGCCATTCTTGTTATTTCAGTTGCTGTTATTATTTAGTATCGTCT
>NC_051413.1:3464248-3464619 GCF_015228065.2 Penaeus monodon
TCTTCCTATATGATTCAATTCCAACAAACAATATATATTTGAATGCAACGAACCAAGATATCTAACCATATAGCCCGAGAAGAGTAAATGAAACGGGACGTGGATTTACCGTAGAGTTTTTACCCACTGGAAAAAACCGAGACATGGGCACTTTCGCCTTGCCATCTCGTGCTATTGTCTTTCCCTACATCTCTACGGTCGCCTCTTATCTTCCTTCACATTCTGAAGACTTGGTTTTATTGCTAGGATGCTATATCTGGGTTGTAGAGCCTTTGTGAAGAAAGTTTATGTCAAAGCGCCCATTAGCTTGCGTTTTAACTGCTGGGATTATTTTCGGTGTACTGGTTGTTAAATATTTTGCTTGTGGTTTG
>NC_051413.1:3464810-3465028 GCF_015228065.2 Penaeus monodon
ACCCAAAAATAATCAAATTAGCATGCATAATGGAATTATAACATTAAATAATGATGTACCAACTATTACACTAGAGTGTATAGTACCAACTAAAGAGGAAATGGAAGTACAATCTTTTTGATATACAGTTCAGAGTAGCTATTCTACATCCTTTGGCTACATAATCTTATGAGCTCTACAACAATATCACTCTTACTCGCCATTTTTCATTGCCAACG
>NC_051413.1:3465352-3465700 GCF_015228065.2 Penaeus monodon
GTTTTCACCCCCTCACTCTCTCTACTAAAAATAAAAGTAAAAAAATATCTTTATCCTCATCCTCCCTTCCCATTTCCTTTTTTTTGCGAGCATCATTGCCATTGCAAACCGGAGGAGTGTAATCAGCTGATTGCATAAAACTGTATAAAACGTCTTTGGAGATCTTTTTAATGTGGCATTAATTTTCCCGAAGCCGCACTAACACTTGGACCGTAAGTGTTAAGTCATGACCAGATGGGGGAGGGGGCTATTGATGGTGGGAGGGTGAGTAAGGGGTTCAGAAAGAGGGGAGGGGGTGAGGATTGACGACCTAAAAGCGACCTATCAGTTTACTCTTAAGAAAATTAG
>NC_051413.1:3467017-3467308 GCF_015228065.2 Penaeus monodon
CATCTAACTCAATCTTCTAATTCATCTGCCCATGGTTTCGTATTACATTCTCTCTCATTTCACTTCGCTTATCCACAGACCTCATGCTCGGCCACCAACTTTTAGTCCCCCTGGAAGTCCCATGAATCTATTTAATTGCATGACATGAAGGTTTATGGCACATATTTATGTTTAGCGAGATATATAAGGTTATGCCGGGAGGAAATGTCTCTGTCTGTCTGCGTCGGAGGAAGAGAGAAGGAGAGAAGGAGGGAGAGGAGAAGGGAGAGGAAGGGAGCAAGGGAAGGAAAA
>NC_051413.1:3467381-3467602 GCF_015228065.2 Penaeus monodon
CTGTAACTGTAAGAACACATATGCTTGCATTCATATATATAAACAGAAATACTTGTATGTATATAGCGAGTGAAGTATTTATGTGTCTTTATTTCATCCTATCACCAAAAATACATAAAAAAATCATATTTTTGGCTTGTAGAGATATAAAAAATTATGGTTATCCTGAATTATTTTTCCCTTTTCCAAGAGATTAAGTATAATTTTCTGAAAACGTTATG
>NC_051413.1:3467911-3468188 GCF_015228065.2 Penaeus monodon
GCCGATAAAAGAACACCATTACGCTTGAACAAACGAAACGAAAAGCGTATTAAAAAATTCATTCGGTGATCATGAGTCCCTTTAACTCATTGCTATTGACCGACTAGCTTTCACATGTAAGGCAGCTCGACTTACAAGCATAATCGGATTTTGATGAATAATAAGATTAATATATATATGTTTATCTGTTGCTATTGCTTTGTTCCATTGTTTTTGAAAGTTAGATACTCGTACAAGAAACGTACTTACTAATTCTTTACCCTGACTCTTATATATT
>NC_051413.1:3468960-3469259 GCF_015228065.2 Penaeus monodon
AATAATAATACAAAAACATTAATTCCCTTATATCAGGAAAATCATCCAAAAGTTGTTTAAATGGAAAGTAAATGTATGTAAATGAAAGTAAATGGAAAGTAAATGGAAAGTAAATCAAAATAGAGTAAATATAACATTTTCCTTGTATCGAAAAGTCTTTGCGAGAAGCGAGAACATCGGATCTAGGAATGGCAGCTCCAACATCAATCATAGATTTGTTTTGTTAAGATCTGAACCGAAGATAAATGGGCAGGATCGTTTGTCAGTGAAAAATGATTGAACAAACAGAGAAAAGAAAG
>NC_051413.1:3470800-3470913 GCF_015228065.2 Penaeus monodon
CAAGACTGAAAAACGCATCACCAATAGCCATTTATAAGTAAAAGGTTTAGATACGAGAGATAGCCATACAACAACAAAAGTAATAACAGCATGTACACAAGCGCACTCCTGTA
>NC_051413.1:3471097-3471367 GCF_015228065.2 Penaeus monodon
AACACTTAAGCAAACAGACGAAACACCCCTCACAAACAGCAGTGTAGTCCGCCTCTCCGCCAAGACAAACAAGATTCTTAAGGCTGCCGTTACCACCATGAAGAAGACCAGCAGTAACCGTCTCAGATGTTCCCGTTCCATTAGCGGCGACTCCATTCCTTTACGAGAAGCGGAAAAGGTGTCCGGATCTCACTCTCGCTAAATACTAACGCATAGACTCGCTTACAAACGTACAGATACATATGTATTCAAGGTTTGATTTGTATGAGG
>NC_051413.1:3472181-3473079 GCF_015228065.2 Penaeus monodon
AAACTGGCCACCAACCATTGATATCCTGTACACTGAACTTTCTGGCAATTTACTTTCCATAAACTACTTTTTAACTACTTGTTCTTCCTGTACTTTTCCTTTTTAGTTTTTCCACCTCTTTTCAAAACAATTCCCAAGACTTAGCAAAGTACTGTACATAAAAAAGCCTTAACTCCGAGAGAATGCAACACGTAGAACAGGGTACGTTTGCTTCATCTGTCTTCATTACACTGAAGGACACAAACCTTCATGGAAAGAAGTACGACTCGACAACCTTGATGGGAAGGGTAATAAAAAGGCTATTGAGAAGTTGACAAAGTACCTACAGGGACATAATGAGATGCGTGTGTGTGTGTTAGACGAAATATTCCGTATCGTTGGATGTTTGAATTCTAGTTTAGAATTCGGAACAAAGGCAGCTTTTGCAGGACTGATGTTTATTTCTTTTTATCCGCTTGCCTGACTCCCTTTTTCCATCAGTTAGGATATTGATCACTTCGTAAACACGGAGTACAATTGTACGGATCTACAACTGATCATAAATAAACAAATACTCTTGGTGGCAACAGAATTATGAATGCAGAAAGTTACTAAAACGTTCTTAACGACTAGTAGCTCTCCGTATAAACAAGATATGCTATTTATTTTTACTACTTTCCTAGTGTCGTAGCATAAGTAGGAGTAATAAGTCAATGTCAGCAGGAGAGCAAGCAGCATCCATCTTACATATGGAATGATGATGGTCTTTGGCAGATTAAACTATATAGGATTGTATTGTTTTCTTTACAACGCACAGGAATTGAGGTAAGGTTCAATTCGTAACGTAAAGTAGTATTTAAATCCAAACGAGAAAGAGAGAGAAGCAGAGGAGGATTAAGGAATAAAAATGTAAATTATT
>NC_051413.1:3473543-3473790 GCF_015228065.2 Penaeus monodon
TGTAGGAGCCAGCTATCGCCGACAACTTTCTCCCAAGGACAAAATTCTCCCACTCGAAGACGCTGAAGTTATTGGTCTTCTTGTGGCTGCGTCTTGAAGGAGGAGAAAGCGAGGAGAGCTATGCATTTATGAACACAAAATGATACCGTTGCAGGAAAAGAACGGAAAAGGATGGCGATTAAATTTCTTCGATGTGTCGACTACAAGAAATTAATATTGATTTGTTGTTGTTTTTCATGAACATACG
>NC_051413.1:3474136-3474481 GCF_015228065.2 Penaeus monodon
ACACACGCATGCAATCACATATACATAAATATGTTTTGCAATACATTCTATAACATGACAGCAGATTCTCTTACTCGCAAAACCTCCAAACACGAAAATGCCGACGCCATGTTTGACGGACATTGAATATGGAAAATTGTGTCCAGGAAACAAGCTGACAGATTCGAAGATTCTCGAATATTTTCGGGAAGGCGTCGAATATTCTGTTTCCTTCTGGTACGAAAATAAGAAAGAAACACATTTACTCAACTTTCCTCTCTCTATTTTCTATCTCGGTTGGCAAAAGTTTCAGACATTAATTCGCTCATTATGTAACTTCCCAAAATTCACAATATTCCAGGGTAG
>NC_051413.1:3474528-3474855 GCF_015228065.2 Penaeus monodon
GTTTTCCCCTTCGTTCGAAAACTGTCGTCGCGTTCTTAGTTGATAAGAGAATCAAAGAAAATGCGTTTTATAACAACAGACAACTCAAGAGTTTTATCATAACTTATTTTCCAAGAGTTAAAGTTTTCTTGTGATGAGGGTCACACGCAACTCACGGAGATGAAAAACTGTTGTGAGTTTGTCCTCAGCAAAGGATAAGATCGACGATAATATATATCTACTATACTAGACGTAGCAGGTGGGATACGGTCCCAATTTCAGATTAGATTAGGAAGAAATTTTCATTTGATTTTGTTGAAGATACTGTCTGCTTGTCGAATGTTGTAT
>NC_051413.1:3475005-3475100 GCF_015228065.2 Penaeus monodon
TTGTGTCTGTGTGTAAGTGTATCGACGTGTATGTATATTTCTGTGTGTAATTTTTCGGAACAAATGTATACATCTTTTAAGATACGTATTGCTTG
>NC_051413.1:3475234-3475445 GCF_015228065.2 Penaeus monodon
ACTCTCCCTTATTTCTTCATTCTTCATCGTAAAGAGTTTTATCATATATAGTTTTATCATTATTGTTATAACCAAGATAGGTAGATAATAAACAGGATAACATAAAAAAATCACATTATAAAGTCATAAAATCTCTTGAGTACAGACTGGAACAAGAACGGAGAAAGTCTAGGGACGCAAACCGAAAATTTCAACACCTGCATCAAAATTT
>NC_051413.1:3475729-3475903 GCF_015228065.2 Penaeus monodon
ATGATATATTTAACGGCATAATGATAATGTTCTGGACGACCATACCCTTAGTGGATACAAGGGATTTATCATAACAATTTGAAAGGAAAGAGAATTAGTCATTGATCAAAATGCTAATTCATTAATTACATTAGAAAATAAAGGAATATCATACCCTTATGATCTTAACTGAAG
>NC_051413.1:3476835-3477046 GCF_015228065.2 Penaeus monodon
GTCTAACATTCAGGCCGAGGTGGCGGGGAACGACACACAGAGAAGACCCTCAGGGATTTAGTTGTTTCATTTGACCGTCAAAACTTTAGTAATGAATATAATCTGAGGGTGAATTACCAACGAGAACTTCAACACTTCCCTGGCCTAACTTTCCGCGTTCATGTACAACGAAGCTTACGTTGAATGGATGACATCAGACGCTAAATGGGAT
>NC_051413.1:3477330-3477612 GCF_015228065.2 Penaeus monodon
TCCCATACGAAATAGGAGGGCTGATATCAGACGACAGACACACATATAATAAACAAATAAATCAAGATGGAAAGACAGAGAGATAGAACCATTAATATTTAAATGGCACTCGACTGGTAAAGGCAACAGTAAGTACGACCTCATTTGCATCATTTGCCAGTCGTATTTGTGAAACAAGGAATGTGAGCATTAAGCATTCTGACTTATGGTTATCATTGAGCGTCGCTTATTATCATTGGAGAGGCGGACGAGTGGAATACAAGGATAGTAAGAATGATGGAC
>NC_051413.1:3478557-3479125 GCF_015228065.2 Penaeus monodon
AAGGGGATCTGCTGTTGGAAGATAACCGATGTCTTCTCTAAAAGGGCCTTTGATCATAAAACAGTCTATGGATCGACCTTGGGTAAACCGAAGAGGACGATGACATAGGGGAAATGCGGGCGAATGAGGGAAGCAGGAGATAGGAGAGAAGGGGAAAGAAGGTGAATGGAAGGATGAGGGAATGAAAAGGAGGAGAGGAACAAAGAGGGATGAAAGGAGGAGAGGGG
Organism: Penaeus monodon; assembly: GCF_015228065.2. Classification (NCBI taxonomy): domain Eukaryota; kingdom Metazoa; phylum Arthropoda; class Malacostraca; order Decapoda; family Penaeidae; genus Penaeus; species Penaeus monodon. The sequence goes on from NC_051413.1 coordinate 3,478,785, forward strand.
ATTCGAGAAAAAGGAATGAAAGGATGAAAGGAAAGAATGGGAGTGGAAAGACAGAAATCACAGGAAACGCAGGGAAGAGGAAGGAGAAGAAGGAAGAGAGAGAAAAGAAGTAAAAAGAGAAAAAAGGAGCTGAAGAGATGGGAGGTATGTGAGGAGAGAGAAAAGAGAGGAGAGAAAAGAGAAAGGGGATAAGAGAGAGGAGCGGAGAAACTGGTAAACGAGAGAGGAGGAGATTGAAAAAGTAAAGCGGGATGAAAGGAACGGAAAGAGAAAGGAGACAGGTAAGAAGAGGGAGCCGAAAGGAGACAAAGGCGACCATAGAAAAGAGAGAAGAAAGGTAT
>NC_051413.1:3479673-3480358 GCF_015228065.2 Penaeus monodon
ATATTTCAAGGACACTACTAATTCCTTAAATTGCCTAAAAACCTCTCGTACTGAAAAGCTTTGCAAGTGGAAGAAATCGGATCCTTGCCAGACTAATGGCATGATAAACAGAGTGAAAACAGAAACATTTCCCAAACACGAAGCAGAGCACAAACAGAACTTTCGCAAAGACACGCTGGCAACAGACATTTCTGTGGTGTCAGTTAAGTAACGTTATTCAGTTTTATCCTGTTTGCTGTTTAATTTGACTGTATTAGTTGGACAGCAAAGAAAAAAAATGGTGGATGGACACTCAGCAAGATTAGTTGCAAAAATAGACTACAAATTATTAATAATTATAGAAAAAAAAATACCTACAGGCTTCGGCACAATATAATGGAAACAAAACAACTTGCTATTGGGAATGGTGCATAGCACCTGTTGTAGTGGAAGACCGAAGACTAGATTTAGTGATAATAGCAATGATATGAGGTAATACTGGAAGTGATTAGAGAAAATTGATGCAGGTTTGTAAAGAGGGTTATGGTTCGTCAGCAAGATTAAATATCCATAATATGATGACGGTGGTTATATCCCACAGGTAAGTTGAATCAGTAAAATCGTAAACTTAAATTCAAGATATTTGTGCAGTATGATAATGACTATATATCACTTCTCAATACCTCTGAAGTTTCCTAAAGGCAAA
>NC_051413.1:3480753-3480886 GCF_015228065.2 Penaeus monodon
TTAGTTCATATATTCATACTCCCATATCCTTTTCCTCAAATTTCTTCCCACTTATCCCCTTCCTCTTCTTCGCCTCTTATCATCTTTCCCCTCTCCCCTCTTCCCTCGAGACGTTCTCTAAGTGTCCGCTTGT
>NC_051413.1:3480924-3482273 GCF_015228065.2 Penaeus monodon
TAGGACACATGACTCCAAGTGCTTCTAATTATTTATAGAGCATAAAACTTTTTTTTTTTTTTTCTTAGCCGAATGTGTGTGTGTGTGTTTGAGTATTATGTTACCGCTAACTTTAGCCGCTAACTTTCTTCTAACTCTAGCGTTTTCCCCCAAAGAGTTTCCCTTTCCTTCTGTTGTTTAGAGTTAGTGTGGTATCCAAGGCATCCTTACGAGGGAAATTTCCCCACGTATTTTTCCCCTCCCCCCACCCTCCCTGCCTGTGTCTGTGTTTTAGCCTGATTATTGCAGCGGCTCCACAGTAGCCATTAAGATATTATCTCACTGGGGAAGGAAACTATCTTGGCTGAACGGAGAGGATGCGAGGATGCAGGAGGGGAAAAGGGAGAGAAGGAGAGGGGGGAAGAGGGGAAAAGAAAGAGGAAAAGGGAGAGAAGGAGAGGGGGGAAGAGGGGAAAAGAAAGAGGAAAAGGGGAATGGGGGAGGAGTGGAAGAAAGTGAAGGGGAAGGAGAGGGGAAGGAAGAGAAGGAGAAGGGGGAAGAGGGGAAAAGAAAGAGGAAAAGGGGAAGGGGGGGAGGAGTGGAAGAAAGTGCAGGGGAAGGAGAGGGGAAGGAAGAGAAGGAGAAGGGGGAGGAGTGGAAAAGAAAGAAGAGAGAGGGGGAGGAGTGGAAAGGAAGAGAAAGAGAAGGGAAAAGAGGAGAAAGGAAGAAAAGGATAGAAGGAAAGAGGAGAAGAAGGGAGGGTAGGAAAGGGGAAGGAGTGGAAGAAGGGGGTGGGGGGAAGAAGAGTAGGAGGAGGAGAAAGGAAGAGAAGGAGAAGGGGAAGGAGGAGAAAGAAAGAGAAGGGAAAGGAGAAGAGGGGGAAAGGAAACGAAGAAGGGGGGAGGGAAGGGAAAGGAAGAGAAGGAGAGGGGAAGGAGGAGAAGAAGGAGAAGGAGGGAGGGAGGCGATGAAGGTGGAAGAGAAGGAAAGAGGGAAGGAGGTAAAGAAGGAGGGAGGGAAGGAGGGTGAAGGAAAAGAAGGAGGGGAGAAGATGAGAAAGAGAAGGAAAGGAATGGAAGGAGGGAGAGAAGGAGGAGAAAGGAGGAAGAAGAGAGGGTAAATAGAGAAAAGAAGAGAAGGAGAAGGAAAAGGAGGGGGAAGGAAGAGAATAAGAGGTGGAGGAGGGGAAAGAAAAAGAAGGAGAAGGGAAAGGAAGAGAATGACAAGAGAAGGAGAGGAAAAAGGAAAGAGCGAAGGAAGGGTGAGAGAAAGAGAAAGAGAGACATGCAAATAGAGAAAGGGGGGGGGATACACGCATCCAATTAGAGAGAAAGAAGAATGTGTTGGAGACTCATTCATACAGATAAATA
>NC_051413.1:3484393-3484611 GCF_015228065.2 Penaeus monodon
GATATTTCCACCTCCACGAGCCTTCCTCGGTGCATTTCCTGCGTCTGAAATCACCCTCATGACCTCATCTGCGAGAGAGATTAGGTCACGGACGCCCGAGACGCCACTTTTGTAAGAGTGGTTGTGCGTATGTGGGATGAAAGGTATGTTTTATACGGACACACACACGGATGTTCGTAAAGATACACAGACACGTATATACATATAGACACGTCCTC
>NC_051413.1:3485419-3485703 GCF_015228065.2 Penaeus monodon
AGAACAAATTTAAATAGTTATAGATGTGGTAAAAAATGAAAAAGGCATATATATCAAGGATCTCGTTTCTTTTATGCATTTCTTATGTAAAAAAGTAGATTAGAAATGGAGTTACGTAAAAGTGCTGGATGGGGCCAATGTATTTCTATTAATTACTCTAATTTATGATTTAACTTCCACATGTAAGGGTAGATTTGCCTTTATGTGCCTCGGGATAATTTTACAACAGCAAAAATGCAAACATTGTGACGTGTGTGCGAGATTAGATAAAATCGAATGCGCGC
>NC_051413.1:3485824-3486599 GCF_015228065.2 Penaeus monodon
GAGAGGAACGCTATATGTTTCACAAGTACCCCTCCCACCCACCCTCCCCACCCCACCCCCTCTCCCCACGCATCCCCCTCTCCCTACCTTGCCGGAACCTTGTCCCTCATGTTGGGTGTAAATAGGGCTATGAATTTAAATGTCGAGATGAGGGTGGGTGTGGGTGAAGATCGGCTCGTGATGGGATTTTGATGAAGGAAAGAGGACCGGGGGGGGGGGGGAGTTAAGGGAGGGATGGGTAGGGGAGGGGAGGGGGGTATGGGAGGGATGGGTAGGTGAGGGGGGTTAAGGGAGGGATGAGTAGGGGAGGGGGGAGGAGGTTAAGGGAGGGATGGGAGGGGAGGGGGCAGGAGGTTAAGGGAGGTATGGGTAGGGGAGGGGAGGGGGGTATGGGAGGGATGGGTAGGTGAGGGGGGTTAAGGGAGGGATGGGTAGGGGAGGGGGAAGGGGTTAAGGGAAGGATGTCTAGGGGGGGTGGAGGTTAAGGGAGGGGAAGGAGGTAAAGGGAGGGATGAGTAAGGGAGGGAGTAGGTGTGGGGGATGGGGTGAAGGGAGAGATGAGTAAGGGGGGGGGGGTTGATGTGATGGATGGGGTGAAGGGAGGGGGAGCAAGGTGGGGGAGGACGAGGAGGGGAGAGGGGAGAGAGGGCGGGGGAATAGGAGTAAAAGGAGGTTGAGAGATGGATGAGTAGGGGTGGGGGTAGATGTGGAGGATGAGGTGAAAGGAGGGGGAGAGGGGAAGGGGAGAAAGGTCGGGGAGGAAGAGGGGACAGGG
>NC_051413.1:3487312-3487619 GCF_015228065.2 Penaeus monodon
ACAGGTACGGAAGGAAGTCCAAGGAGGGAGGGTAGGAGAAAGGGAGGGAAGGTTTCGGGATGAGTTAGAGGAGGGTGGAGGAAGGGAGGATAGGCAAGTAGGGAGGGTAAGTATGGAGGGTAAGGTGGAGGGAAGAGGAAGGAGAAAGGATAACTAGTGGGGGAAGAGAAGAGTAGGTGTGGAGAATGAGATAATAGGTATGAGAGGAGGAGGAAAAAGGGGAGGTGGATGGGGGAGAGGAGTAGAGAGGGTTGGAGAAGCGTGAAGAATGAATAGGTGGAAGAAAGATAGGAGGAAAATATAACGG
>NC_051413.1:3487717-3487962 GCF_015228065.2 Penaeus monodon
GGAGGGACGGAGGGAGGGAGGGAGGGAGGGAGGGAGACTGTAAGAGGGGGAAGGGAAGAGAAAGGGAGGTAATAACTATGAAGACGAAGGAATCATGCGGCGAATCCATAATTAAGATGAAAGGGAAACGAAGAGAAGAAATAAAAGGAAAACATAAAAAGAAATAGCTAACAAAGTAAAAGAAAGAAAGAAAACAAACCGAGAAAAAAGAAAACAGAAACGAGAAACGAAAATAAAGCAGTAGA
>NC_051413.1:3489343-3489860 GCF_015228065.2 Penaeus monodon
CTCCTCCCACTCACACAGCAAACCCGACCAAAGACAAACAAGAACAAAACCAGAAACACAGGCAGTCCCGGGCGCAAGAAAATCAAATTTCCTTCACGCTGCAGTTGCTCTAGATTGCAAGACAACACGACTGCTCCTCCCCACAGCCGGTACGCAAGAATAGACGGTTCTGTAGACACACTCGTTTTGCTAAAAAGATTCGCGAGAAGATCCGAAATGTTTGCCACCGATGACTTGAGATGCGCCGCTGTTGCTTCTGTCAACATTGAGTCTGACATTTCTTTCCTTCCTCGATTTTTTCCTCTCAATTTTCGACCTTCTTTTGTCTGTCTTTTTTTTTATCTTTGTTTCGTTGTTTATATTTTTTTTTCTTTTCTTTTCCTCGTTGGTTTCTCTGGTTTCTTGTAGTTTTTGTCTTCGTTGTTTTCTTTAATTTCCTTTTTTTTTTGTTCTTTCTTCTCTTTTATTTCATCTCTTCTCTTTTCGTCCAACCTTATTTGATTTCCTTTCTTAATTT
>NC_051413.1:3490603-3490815 GCF_015228065.2 Penaeus monodon
CTTCCTAATGAACATTTTCCTCCTTAAAGGGGAACCCCGAGAATATGTGTGGTTTGAATTCGGAATTTCTCCCTGTTTCGTCCACCATGTACTTGTTAATTTGTCCCTTATTATTGCCCCCCCCCCTTTTCGTACGATGCGGTGGAAAACCCTGGGATTATTATTTTTTTGTCTTTCATTCTCTTTCTTTTTTCTCTCTCTGCCTCGATTTT
>NC_051413.1:3490981-3491082 GCF_015228065.2 Penaeus monodon
ATTTCGATTCTCTGGTTTTCGTGGTTTCTTGTTCTCTGTTCTTTTTCCTTTTTTGTTTGTTTGTCTCTTATTCTGTGTGACTTTCTTTGTCTTTGGGTATT
>NC_051413.1:3491292-3491384 GCF_015228065.2 Penaeus monodon
CGTCTTTTTTGGATGCTAACAATGTACCTTGTCTTAACTCTCCTATCAGTCGTATAACAAATGAATGGTGAATCGCTGGCACCATTCCAGTG
>NC_051413.1:3491429-3491495 GCF_015228065.2 Penaeus monodon
CTGTGATATATGATAACATTACTAGGGTTTCCAAGAGTGTTTTTCGTCTTCGCTCTCTCTGTCTCT
>NC_051413.1:3491780-3492027 GCF_015228065.2 Penaeus monodon
ACGTTCCTTTACTTCTTAATATCAAAGTTTCTTTGTGCGTGGTTATGTTTGTGTATGTTTCTCTGTGCCTGCCTATGCTTGTATGCATGTGCCTGTGAGCGGGTGTGTGTGGTAAGGAGTATTGTGTGTAAGAATGTGAATATGAATATACTTCGTGCAAATATGGGATTTTTTACTTTTATTTCATATGTCATAATACAAAAGTAAACGTTGGACTCTAGTGTCGCATTCGCATCATTTGCCGTAA
>NC_051413.1:3492318-3492488 GCF_015228065.2 Penaeus monodon
AGAGCATAAAAATAATGGCTTTCATCTTCTTGCCTTTGCACCGTTGATTAGCAGAATTTGCATAAGATATCGAGTGTCTCTGAGTTCGACCCAGGACACGCACACAACAGCAACTTGCAATTGCAGACAGAATTCACATGACTTACATAAAAATGTGTAAAAAAGGAAAG
>NC_051413.1:3493434-3493501 GCF_015228065.2 Penaeus monodon
TGAGAAAAAAATAGAATATAATCATCAACTGTGGATGAAAGCTTATTACGTATATTAAAACATTCCA
>NC_051413.1:3493792-3494259 GCF_015228065.2 Penaeus monodon
ATGCATGCACGTCTTCATTATCGCTTTTTTATCTCTTTCATCAATGCCTTTTTTAAGCTCATGAGAAAGGATTATAATTAATAGAGGCAAATTCCTTGTGATTATTGTAAAATTAGAGAGGAAAAGTTAATAAGTGATATACAATGAATATAAAGCAAAAAAGAAATACATGATAACAAACGAAATAACGTAAATGTCGTTACGATGGCAACCTCGTTTTTCATAAACCCATATCACTGTCATCGCTTAATAGGAATATTTCTGAAATAAGAAGTCGAATTCTTTAATAAGATAGCTATGTAAAAAAAAAAAAATCAGGATTCACAGCGAATACATTTTCTTTGAAGTTACTGATTCATGCAACATAGAAAACGCACACAGCCTGTCATGCATGAGAGAAAAACTGGAGAGCACCTGAGCAGAACTGTTGGTAAATTAATTTTCTTTCACAACCTTACGATATTCAG
>NC_051413.1:3494290-3494390 GCF_015228065.2 Penaeus monodon
TATTATTCTTAAGAGTGTATTCATAAGCAGTTGGACCGTGCTTAGTTCATATTTCTTCAGAAAATGCCAAGTTATTTTGGTATTTTATCCAACTGAACGA
>NC_051413.1:3494429-3494562 GCF_015228065.2 Penaeus monodon
AGGGTAAGATCCCCCAGTACAGCAGGATGCGTAGCGCTTATGTGCTCGACTAACTCCGCTATTCAGGAAATGTAGCGTTGATTCCTTTTCCCAAACAATTTCTCTGAACAGGAAAGGTTAGTGTACTGGATGG
>NC_051413.1:3494597-3494732 GCF_015228065.2 Penaeus monodon
GCAACCCCATACACTATAAGGAGTAGTTGGGGATGTATGGAGGTAGCCTATAGATGGGGTGGATGAGGAGGAAGAGATGGGTGCTTGAGTAGTCTATAACTTGGATATCTTCCTTATCTTTAACATTAGCATTAA
>NC_051413.1:3495182-3495436 GCF_015228065.2 Penaeus monodon
TTGTGGTAATTCAATTTCTTTGTGACAATGCCCCGTCATGTCTGTACGTAGACATGACCAGTTGGTATGATACTGACGTGGCAGAGATTGTCTGATCAAAAAGCGCAAAAGGAAATTGTCTTTAAACTTTTCGAGAATCGCGTTTTTGGCAGACAGGGCAGCACTTTGTCGACATAAAACTTTCTACTTTTAATACATCCCGAGTCGATACTGAATATTTTTCAGGTTTCAGGATGCAAAGTACGAAATTACTG
>NC_051413.1:3496136-3496850 GCF_015228065.2 Penaeus monodon
AAGAAAGAGAAAGAGAGAAAGAGTAAGCGAATACTCCACCAGGTTAAGTAATGAGTATAAAACGGCAAAGTTGGAATCTCCTCAACACACTCAGTGAAATCAGAAAAATCCATCTACTAATTATGCTCCTTGGAAATTTCCATTTCTTGATCCTTTTAAGTTTCCCCTTCAGATGCCTTCCCGACTTTCCGTTTTCTTTCTTGCTCCCCTCCTCCCTCCGTCTCTGTCATTCTTCATTGTTTTATCACCTCATATCTCTCTTCTCCTTTCTTTCTTGGAACCTCTTATATTTGCCGAAGAAACGAGAATTTATGGGACGATACCTGACGCCATATACAACAGCGAGAGCAAAGACTGACACGAATGATCACAAATACCTCCACCGGCGTATAGAAAACGAAAAGCACCAGAAAACGAAACGCAACAGAAAACGGAAATCGACAGAAACTAGAAACAACAGAAAACGAAACGCAACAGAAAACGGAAAACGACCAGTATTGTCAATGGGCTCAAGTGTTCTCTGTCAAGTTACGATGACAAACAGATTCGGAACATTTTTTGATTATACGACTGCTTATTCACTTTTGCTACGCGCGCTCTATGTTGATTTCAATTTGATTATTGAATAGCCATCTGTGCCACTCGGCTGAGTGAATTATTAAATAGTTTTATTTCGTCTTGAACAAATGACACAGAAGCTAATTCTGGGTATGC
>NC_051413.1:3497374-3497528 GCF_015228065.2 Penaeus monodon
CCGTACTATTAATACATTTTCTCTTCAGAAATCGCTTTTCTCTCCTGAATATCTTTGTATGTTAATCGAGACAAAACATATCATAACATTTTCTTTTACCTTGCCACGCTCTACATTGTATATAGTATTTTCAGCAGCTTGGGACAGCACGGAA
>NC_051413.1:3497759-3498163 GCF_015228065.2 Penaeus monodon
AATCCAATACTATTAAAACATAAAAGGAAATGAAAAATATTCATCAGTTAATATATCAATTGTTCACTCTTCACTTCTTTCGCCCCATATCTATTACATTTTCCTTCTATGCTCTCTTTTCGCTTATTTATTTACGTTTTGCATCTCTTCCCCCTTTCGTTTGCCATCCATTGCGTGTGTTTATTTATCAAAAATAATCAAACTTAACAATTTCCTATATGGGCGTAAGCTATACTGTCGAAAATTCAAAGGTTATTGCAATCACATATATGAGATGATAAAAATATAGAGAAAAAAACAATAACAAAATATAAATGCAATAGAAAACAGGAATTTAAAATTGGAAGGACCTTGGGCACCATTTTCACATGCAGTATATGCCGTTTATATTCTGTCTGTCTGTT
>NC_051413.1:3499270-3499417 GCF_015228065.2 Penaeus monodon
AAAAATTTTGGGGTAAAAAAAAAATTTTCCCTTTTCTTGGCTGGGACCCCCCTTTCCATGAATTTATCCCCAAAAGGGGGTCCCCCAGCCGTTTTTCTCCCCCCCCCCCTTTTTCCCCCCTTTTCCCCCCCCTTTTTTCCCCCCTTT
>NC_051413.1:3499528-3500005 GCF_015228065.2 Penaeus monodon
AGGGTACCAACCCCTTAGTTAATGGGGACTCAAAATAGGAAAATCTGCCGAGCGTTGTGACACCATTAACATCAACGTTTCTTCAGCTTCCTACCCCCTGGGTCTGACTCCCTTCCCCCGTTTACGGAAACCCTTTTTACCACACGCTGTTCCCCCCCTAGCTGAAGCTGACCCTATCCAAAAGGGTCATCCCGATCCTTCCCTTAAAACCGTACAACCTTCCCCCTCCCCTCTACCCCCTTCCCCCACTCAAACCGCTCGATCCCTGGGCTCTCCTCTTTCTCTCATTCTATACTAGAATCCCACCTTTTCCCTGGCCTTTCCCAAAAATCAGTTCTGGTTCCCACCTTTTGGGCGCCTTTTAACCCCACCTTCCCTCTTTCGCCTCCGTCCTCCCATCTTTCTTCCCCTTTGCCTTTCCGTTCTTCCTCATTTCTTCCTAAAAAAACCTCTTTCTCCTTCCTTAAACTTCCCCCC
>NC_051413.1:3500812-3500917 GCF_015228065.2 Penaeus monodon
CTTCGAAATTTAAAAGTCAAATGCGATTTCACTTTAAGATGAAGTCGGATACATGCAGATCCTCTTCGTTTTTTTCTCCTCCTCAATATCTTTTTCGTATATTTC
>NC_051413.1:3500981-3501098 GCF_015228065.2 Penaeus monodon
ATTCTCAATCTTCTCCTTCGTATATGGGAATCTCAGGACCAACAATAGCCGCATATGTGGCGCCAAAATGGATTTTTTTTTCCCTTTTCATCCAGATCCATTTCGAATGAAAAGGGG
>NC_051413.1:3501233-3501351 GCF_015228065.2 Penaeus monodon
GTAATTCCAGGGATGATCTCATTCCCACTGGAATCTGCGTTCCCGACGTCGAGCGCACGCAGACTTGCCGCGTGTCCGTCTTGGCATGTCTCGGGCGAAATGGAGGGGGACATAGATT
>NC_051413.1:3501370-3501443 GCF_015228065.2 Penaeus monodon
GTTCTTTTTTCCCCCCCCCCCCTTTTTCCCCCTTTTTCCCTTTCCCCTTTTTTCCACCCCTTCCCCCCCCCCC
>NC_051413.1:3501499-3501568 GCF_015228065.2 Penaeus monodon
TTTTTTTTCCCCTTTTTTTGGGGGGGAAAAAGGGGGGGAGGGAAAGGGGGTTGGGGGGGAAAAGGGGAA
>NC_051413.1:3501598-3501728 GCF_015228065.2 Penaeus monodon
CCCCCCCCAAAAAAACCTTTTTTTTTTTAAAAAAAGGGGTTTTGGGGGGGAAATTTTTGTGTGGGGGGGGCCTTTTTTTTTTCTTTTTTCCCAAATTTAAAAAAAACCCCCCTTTTTTTTTCCCCCCAAA
>NC_051413.1:3501965-3502089 GCF_015228065.2 Penaeus monodon
CCCCTTTTTTTTTTTCCCCCCTTTTTAAACCCAAAACCCCCCCCCCGGGGTTTTGGGGGCCCAAAAGGGGGGGGGGGGGGTTTTTTGGGGAAAAAAAGGGGGGGGAAAAAAAGAAAAAAGGAAA
>NC_051413.1:3502609-3502698 GCF_015228065.2 Penaeus monodon
AAAAAAAAAAAAAGGGGGAAAAAGAGGGGGGAAAAAAAAGGGAAAAAGGGGGAAAAAAAGGGGAAAAAGGGAAAAAAAGGGAGGGGGGG
>NC_051413.1:3502766-3502863 GCF_015228065.2 Penaeus monodon
GGGGAAAGGGGAAGAAAAGGAAAAAAAGGGGAAGAAAAAAGGGGGGGAAAAAGGGGGGGGGGAAAAAAGGGGGGGGGGAAGCCCCCCAAAAAAGGGG
>NC_051413.1:3503058-3503147 GCF_015228065.2 Penaeus monodon
AAAAATTGGTTATATTTTTTTTAAAATAATATATATAAAAAATTTTTTAAATTTTTAAAAAAATTTTTAAAAAAATTTTTTTTGGGGGG
>NC_051413.1:3503397-3503462 GCF_015228065.2 Penaeus monodon
TTAAAAAATTTTGGGGCCCCGGGGAAAAGGCCCCCCCCCCTTTAAAAACCCGGGGGCCCCCCAAA
>NC_051413.1:3503644-3504362 GCF_015228065.2 Penaeus monodon
AAATTTGTGTTTGCTTTTCGGTGGTTGGGAGTATTTGTGATTATCTTAAGTATGTGCTGAGGTTTTTCTTAATAATTTTCGTTATTTTTGATTAAATTTTTTAAAATTGTTTTTGGGAGTCAATTTCTTTTTGTTATCCCATGAATATTTAAGTCTTACATGTTTTTTTGGGTTTTGTTTTTTTTTTCATCCTGATCAGATCTATAAAATAAATTCAATTTTTAAAAATTTTTTTTTTTAGAATTTTCCCGATTTTCTATTTCTCCCAAAACCCGGGGGAAATCCCCCCCCCCCCCCAAAAAAAAAAAAAAAAGGCGATCATTTTCTTTCTTTAGCTATAATCAAAAAAATAAAATTTTCCCTTTTAATTTTTTTTTTTTTATCGACGCATTGGTTTTTATCCCAAAAAATTTCAAAAATTTGCAATTAAACCCTCCCAATTTTAGTTTTGAATTTTTTTTTTTTAGGGAAAAAAAGCGCATACCCTTCCCCCAGTGTTCATGCATGTTGGGTTGCGGGGGTGTTTTTTGTGGATGTTTGCATGCAAAAAATTTGCTTACGGGCCCGCTAAAATTAAAAGAAAATTTTTTTAATGCAATTCAAAACGCAAAAAAGAAGGGGATTTTTTTTCTGCTTTTTCTTTTGCAAAATTTTTGGGTTTATGCATGCAACTTTTTAAAAAAAAGGGAAATTTTTTAATTTGGTTTAGGGTACGTTG
>NC_051413.1:3504379-3504516 GCF_015228065.2 Penaeus monodon
TGAGAGCGAAACACATTCAAATTTAGGTACAAATTTTCATATAGCTTTTCAATGGTTTTTGGGAAACTTTAAGGGGTTTGGCGATTAAAAAAAATGTCAGGGGGGTTAATATTATTTTCCCAAATGGTTGTCAAAAG
>NC_051413.1:3507028-3507487 GCF_015228065.2 Penaeus monodon
CGAACAACTGAAGTTACTCTAGATAATTCCGGGGAAAAATTCTCTCCGACATACAGCCCAGAGGAGGTCCCCCCCCTTCCTCCCCAACCGCCCCCCCAGGCACCAATCACCTCTGCACACCTTCAATACAGATATTGAATCTATTTTCTTTCGGAGAGTCTATTAACTTTAAACTCATATCTTAGGGAAGACCATTACTTTCTGGAAATATATTCTAATAACTATTTAGACCACAGGTTACTAACCTCCTTTTCTTTAAAGTAGTGTCTGAACACGGAAGATTGCGGTAAAGTAATTTAAATTAGGCTCCCCCGCGTTGGAAAGGTCATACTCATCCCCGTTTTCTTTTGGTTAATCCAAGCTTAATCTCGTTTTCTTTTCATTCGGGGCGTGGTTTAATCACACTAAAAAGGTGTGGAGGCTTTCACACTGGCGAGATTAAGGTTTTGCATTTTCGTT
>NC_051413.1:3507854-3507986 GCF_015228065.2 Penaeus monodon
TTCCGTGCTGCCCCAAGCTGCTGAAAATACTATATACAATGTAGAGCATGGCAAGGTAAAAGAAAATGATATGATGTATTTTGTCTAGATTAACATACAAAGATATAAAACAAAAATATTCAAGAGAGAAAA
>NC_051413.1:3508274-3508464 GCF_015228065.2 Penaeus monodon
TTCCAACCAGTTTTCCCCCATTCTCTCTTCCTCTCCACCTCTCTGTTTATATTTTTTGTTTTTTCTTCATTTTTTCCCCTTTTTTCCATCTCTTCTTTTTATGTGGCGTTCGCGTGCTTTTGGAAACACTGGCAGTAATGGAAGACACAGAGCAGACTTGAAGAGTTAAGAGCAACTGCTTCGAAACAAC
>NC_051413.1:3508831-3508946 GCF_015228065.2 Penaeus monodon
TAAAAATTAGTTGGAATTGGAAAAACAAAATAAGCGTTTTCGAAAGAGAAAAGAAAAGTAAAACACATATTCGCGAAAAGGAAAAAGGGTAGAAAGAAGAAAGAAAAGAAGACAA
>NC_051413.1:3508998-3509632 GCF_015228065.2 Penaeus monodon
ATCACGTATTTACGAGAATGAGAAAGAAAACAAGAAAGAAAAAGAAAGAAAAAAAATACACATTTACGAAAAGAAAACCGAAAAAAAGGACAGAAAAGAAGAAAAATAAAAAATAAAAGATCCTAGCTCCCTGTTTCTCATTTCCTTTCGTAGAACACAGCACAGGCCCAAACCCAACTTCAATTCCAGTCTCTCTTGCAGCTCCTCGTTCGCTCTTTCTTATCTTATCTTCTCTCTTTGTCTCCTTTCTTTATCATCTCTTTTTCTCTCTTTGTCTCCTTTCCTTATCATCTTTTTTTTTCTCTCCTCTGTCTCTTGTTTGTTCTCTCTCAATTTATGCATTCTCTCTTGGTTGCATTTTTTTCTCTCTCTGTCTTCTCTTCCCTATCTCTTCTTTTTATCTCCTTTCTTCCTCTCTCCTCCCTGTATATCCTATCATCTCCTTCTAATCTACCTTCTGTTTCTTCCCTCTACTTTTTCTTTCTCTTTCTCCCTTTTACGTCTGTCTTACAGTTATCTCTCCGTTCTCCTATTTCCCTTTTCTCTCTTTCTCTTCTCTCTTCTCTCCTTTCCCTCTCTGTTCTTTGTCTCTTTAATTCCTCTCCCCCTTCGGAACTCCCCGGACTCTTCTCGT
>NC_051413.1:3510173-3510255 GCF_015228065.2 Penaeus monodon
AACCCATCTGAAGGAAGTGAGCAAGTTTTGAAGTACCACCTTGAGGAAATCTTTCAAGACGACCCTCGAGGCTTGGTTCTCT
>NC_051413.1:3510301-3510404 GCF_015228065.2 Penaeus monodon
GGTAGAGGATTTGTGGGGTTAGATAGGGGGTAGTGGTACGTCGGTAAGGGGGGGGGGAGGTAGTGTTAGAAGGATTAGGAGATTGCAAAGGGTTTGCAGTGCA
>NC_051413.1:3511404-3512140 GCF_015228065.2 Penaeus monodon
ACACTCAGACGGAGACATTCCCGAGACACACTCGAGGAGGACAGAATGTCGAGGAGGACCTTTTTACCGGGACCTCAGCCGGCCCTCTCTTCCTGTCGGTGAAGGCTGAAGGACTCGAAGTTGAATCCTTTGGAGGAGGAGTAGGAGGGGGGGAGGGTAAAGAGTAGGAAGAGGGGGGGGGGCGGAGTATGATTGAGAGGAAATCCTTAAAAGGGGGTTGAAGGAAAGAGGAGGGAGGGGTAGGGTGATGGGGTATCCTAAAGAGGGGGTTGAGAAGGGAAGGGAAGGGGGGGCGGTGTTCTTAGGAGGATCAGAGGGGGAAGGGAAGGTGTTGGGGGGAGGAGCGGGTTGGGGCGGAGAATGAGGAAGGAAGAAGGATAAGATGAATGAGAAAGGAGAAGGAGGGCGAGGAGGAGGAGGGAAAGCGAAGGAAGAGAGAAGGTGGGCGAGGGGGGGGGGCGAGGGCAAGGAAACGGAGGGAAAGCGAAGCAAGAGAGAAGGTGGGCGAGGGAGGAGGGTGGGCAAGGAAACGGAGGAAAACGAAGCAAGAGAGAAGGTGGGCGAGGGGGGGGAGGGGGAAGCGAAGGAAGAGAGAAGGTGGGCGAGGGGGGGGGGAGGAAGCGAAGGAAGAGAGAAGGTGGGCGAGGAATATTTTTAGATGCTGGGCTTCTGGGTTTTCTTATTCTGACTGACGTTCTCTTCATTCCGTGTTTAAGCTGGTTTATCGTAATATTCC
>NC_051413.1:3512434-3512842 GCF_015228065.2 Penaeus monodon
GAGGAAGAAGAATGAAGGGGAAGGGGAGGGATCGAAGAAGAGGGAGGGAGTCGAAGAAGAGGGAGGGAGTAGAGGAAGAAGGATGGAGGCGAGGAAGAAGGAGGGAGTCGAAGAAGAAGGAAGGAAGCGAGGAAGAAGGAGGGAGGCGAACAAGAAGGAGGGAGGCGGGGGAAAAGGAGGGAGGCGAGGAAGGAGGAGGAAGAGAGCAGAAAGTGAGAGAGAGCATCTTTATAAGCACGTCCAAGTTATTCCATTATTCTTCCCCGCAGCGCATCGAAAAGCGCATTTTCCAAGTCAGGGAGCGCCGAGTGTATATTCTTCTCTGTCTCCGGCATCAGTTTACAACATCACACACGTTTCCCCCGTTCGTCCCACGCCGCTAAGCGACGCACACCTACGAGCCTTCGG
>NC_051413.1:3513382-3513469 GCF_015228065.2 Penaeus monodon
AACCTCAGTATTTTCGAAACGTAAATTCCTCTCCTTTTGGCGAACTCGCAGCTGGCAACAGATTTCGTAAGTGTATATGTTTCGAAA
>NC_051413.1:3513488-3513598 GCF_015228065.2 Penaeus monodon
TTCAGCTTTTGACGTTGACACCGGCGCTCTCTTCTGCCGGGGGGGGGGGGGGGCGGAAAGGTGAGGTTCCGAGCTCGTCAAGTGCGTGGCGCTTCCAAGATGTTATCTGG
>NC_051413.1:3514178-3515642 GCF_015228065.2 Penaeus monodon
TCATAATGAAGCAATTACTCTCGCCAGTTACCTCTAAATTGTATAATGTGAAACGTACTCGTGACCAAGCCCGGATTTAGCGAAATCTCTAAGAGCTTAAGATTTTAAAATACGATGTTACATAAGTAAGAAAGTAATTAAATTTTTTTGATTATAGATTTCTTCTCTGATATTCACTAAATGGTTCAATAATATTAACAGTAATAACAATCTTTGCGTCTTCCTTGAAATTTCATTCATTCAATTTTTTTTTTTTTTTACTTTAGGGAACTTTTTTCTAGAAAAAAACCCACTAAAATGCATATACTTATTTTAGTCTACATATATGCACGCAGAAGGGTTTATAAATTAGTAAAGGACAGGCCTTTGCATATAAATATGCATAGTAGTTTCACTGAATATGATTTTAAAGATAAGAAATATCGAACTGAGTATTACACAGAGCCAGAGTTGTAACCCATTTCGAAAACGCATGAATCAAAATGAATAATTTCGCTACGCAGGTTATTAAATCAGTCACATGATTCTAATGAAAGTGCAATATTCGGGACATTATTTGTTATGCTGCATTGTCTGGTCATGCATTCTCAGTCTTTTATATTCGATATTTGTCACAAATACCTCAAACGTTATTTGCATGCGTGATTTTGTTCAGACATAGAGTATGTGATTTGATATTTTCCGCTTTATAGATTCAGATTTTCTCTGTGTTGAATATCTTAATATTGCTTTGTGTATATTGCTTCCAGGTGGAGATAAGTCAACAACCATATCCGTTCGATACCCTCGTCTGTCAAAAAAATCTCTTCGACACCCTGAAAAGTGCAATTTTGACATTATACCCTCTACTACAGTATCAGTGTCGAAATTCCTTTTTAAATTTAGGGTAGAAAGATCCATATATAGACTACAAAGCAGGATATATATTTGATAAATGGGAAGTTGCACCGTAGTTACAAAAGGAGTCAACACGATGAATCCATGATGAAGTTATTTGTCTCAGTTCGATATATGGAAAATATTGATATTTATAGTTCACAATAAACATTTCCACATCAAGTCTAAGCACATTGCCCAGCAGTATTTCAAAATTTTACGTGTTCTTTTTATTTGAACTTTATATTGCAGCTGTAGTGTCCTGCCTTTTCCCAAACATTCTGTCCAAACACATGTTGTAACGAATGTACAGGGCGATTTGGCTATATAATACGGTATATCAGACAAAGAAAAGAATATCTAAGGAAAAGGGAACTAGTTATCTCAACTAGTGAAGATTTTCAATACACAACTATTTGTTTGGCGAGTGCGATTCGATATGATATGCTCCGTTTAACTGAATATTGTGTGTATTTTTAATCATTATGAAATTATTCCTAATGACACAGGCCTTCAGTGACAAGGAAGAAATTCATCCATTATCAAAAAGATAAAGAAATAAGCAAATAAATTTAAAAAAATAAATAA
>NC_051413.1:3515661-3515863 GCF_015228065.2 Penaeus monodon
TACAAGGAACTGAAGCCAATAGCTACATCTGAAAATCTTTTGGAAATTCTACCAGGACAGTTTCGACGCAAAATCTTCATCTTTGGCTTTCCACCACAAAGCATCCTACCGCATCCTACTCGTCGCCGCCTCCCGGCTTGCACCATAACGACAAAATGAGATCTTCCTCCGCAGTTTCTTTCTGAGACCTGGTGACGCTACC
>NC_051413.1:3516260-3516462 GCF_015228065.2 Penaeus monodon
TCGGCATTGCCCTCACAGAGAAGGCATTGCTGACTTTGGAATTCTTGCAATACTTTTAACTCATCTCCGTTAAGGGAAATGGCTTGGTTTAATCACCCTTTCGCCTTGATGAAACCGAGCTGATGTTTTCTCTTTTAAAGTTGGTGTTTTTCAGTGTCTTGCTCGCACTCACCTGCTGAAGTTTCTTGGTGTTGTTGAAGAG
>NC_051413.1:3516656-3516804 GCF_015228065.2 Penaeus monodon
TATCAATAAAAATAAAAGTAAGCCCCATACTAAATATCTCATTAAACCATATGACTTTCCCTACCCTTACATGCTCTCTATAATAATTAAGGTTTTCAGGTTCTTTTCACTGGTAATTGGACCTAGAAATCAAAGCTATAGAAGAAGG
>NC_051413.1:3521516-3521652 GCF_015228065.2 Penaeus monodon
CAGACAATTCCCTAGGCAAGGATAAACACAGCGTAATAGAAAACCAAAGTAATAAAACTTATCCTGCAAAGTTACCACGGCGAAGGGGCCTTGATTAAATATCACTAATCATTTTATGTCATGGTCATCATTAGGG
>NC_051413.1:3522101-3522226 GCF_015228065.2 Penaeus monodon
AGGAGGGAAAGAATCTAATAATGAATAAAAATCCTCCACATGTCCAACCAAAATTATGGAATTTCATGACGATAATGCCACGGAATTTAATGCTGAAAATAACTACAGAGAGATGTGCTGCCTGG
>NC_051413.1:3522734-3522848 GCF_015228065.2 Penaeus monodon
GCCAATTAATTTTTGAAGAGTTTGCAGGGGCGTGAAAGGACCCAGGCGAAGGTACCCAGAGTGGAAGAAGGTTCGGCCCGAGAGAGCGTGAGGGGAACTTGATGCGGGAACTTG
>NC_051413.1:3524962-3525770 GCF_015228065.2 Penaeus monodon
TGAAGCAGTAGAACAAAACAGGGAACGAAACTCTACGCAGAGACAGATTAATTCATGGCTGTGATGGTTTTAGTGAGGGAGAAGCGGACTCAATGGCGCCAGTAAGGGAGAGGGTGAAGGAGGGGAGGGAGAGGGAGGGGAGGGAGAGGGTGAAGGATGAAGGAGGAAAAGAGAAGGGTGGAGGAGGAGAGGGAGAGGGTGAGGGAAAAGGAGAGGGTGTGGGAGGGGAGGGGGAGAGGGTGAAGGAGGGGAGGGAGAGGGAGGGGAGGGAGAGGATGAAGGAGGAAAAGGGAAGGGTGGAGGAGGAGAGGGAGAGGGTGAGGGAAAAGAAGGAGTGGGTGTGGGGCGGGGAAGGAGGGGGGAGAAGGTGAAGGAGGGGAGGGTAAGGGTGAGGGAGGAGAGGAGAGGGTGAAGGAGGGTGAGGGTGAGGGAGAGGACAAAGGAGGAAAAGGGGAAGGACTGGAGTTGATTAGGAAGGAGGAGGAATATGGCAAGGGATGGGGGAAGGAGGATGGTATGGGAGAGGAATGGGGGTGATTAGGGAGGAGGGGAAGGCGTCAGAGAATGGTAGGGGACGTGGGTAGGTAAAGAGAGGGAGTAGGTGAGGAAGGGGAAGGGGATAAGGCGGATGGTGTTGGGGATAAATAGGAAGAGAGGGGGAAGGGGGTTCAGAAAATGACAGGGGATGGGCCGTAGCAGGGTAAACGATGGAATAGGAAGAAGAAATGAATGGGGGAAGTAGAAAGAGGTTTTGAGAGGGGATGAGGGAGAGGAATGGGGGTGGATGGCAGGGATGGAGAAAGAAGAA
>NC_051413.1:3525810-3525879 GCF_015228065.2 Penaeus monodon
AAAAGGGGGTGAATAAGAATGTAGGGGAAGTTTTTGTAGAAAGATATGAGGAAGAAACGGGGAAGAGAA
>NC_051413.1:3525952-3526167 GCF_015228065.2 Penaeus monodon
ACGCAGGGTTATGGAGAAAAAGGATAGGGTGATGAAAAGGGTGATAGGGACAGATGAGGAAAGAAGGAGGAAGAAAGCTAAACGAAAAAGAAAAGAGGAAAGTAACGAGGAGATGGATTTAAGGGAATGGTGGATAAAAGAGGGAGCAGGAGAAGGATTAGAGAATGAGAGAGGGTAAGGATGATGATAAATTAAGACAGATGAAAAGGGGAGGT
>NC_051413.1:3526249-3526590 GCF_015228065.2 Penaeus monodon
AGATCGAGATAGGTTGGTATAGTTAAAAGACGGTGGAAGGGAAAGGAGACGCTAAAGGCCGAGCGAAAGGGAAGAAATCTAGAGAAAGGAATAAACTAGTGGAAAGTGAAAATGAGAAAATCATAAGAATGAGAGAAAGAAAATGGGAAGATGGAAAAGGAAGCAGAACGACCCAAGGTTTGTGGAGAAGGAGGGGATAATGATGATGATGACAAGGATGGATGGAGATATGGAAAAGAAGGGGAAGAGAGGGAAAGGGGGGGGGGGGTAAGAGTCGGGGAGAATATAGACAGCATGAAGAGGGTAAACAATGAACTGGATGGGGAGCCTCAGAAGGGGAG
>NC_051413.1:3526672-3526842 GCF_015228065.2 Penaeus monodon
GTAGGAAAGCGAGGGGAAAGTGGAATTGGAGCGCAAATAATTTTCCATATTTCTTTTTTTTACAGATCATTAAACCTTCGTATTTCTTTTTTTTTGTCACATTTTTTGTCTGAATCAGAGAATTCAGTATATATGTGTGGAAGAAATACGCTATATATATGTTCTCTGTT
>NC_051413.1:3527155-3527660 GCF_015228065.2 Penaeus monodon
CTGTCTCCCCTCTCTCTTTTTTCTTGAGATTGAAATATAAGCCATGAAAATGAAATTTATAAGATTCTTTGGTATTTTTGACAAAGAGGATGAAGGGGATGAGAAAGAAAAAAAAAGGTGGAAGAGGAATAGATCTAAATTCAGCATGAGAATAAAACCTAATGTGCTAATCATATAATACAGTGATATAAAATAATCACAAAGGGTGCAATGTACATACAGTATATAGAAAAAAAAAGCTGTCAACAAAATTATTAGTATTTTTAAAATCTCATACACTAATGTTTCCTGTCGCTGATGATTAAGAAAATGTTATAATTTGGTTTTCAATTGATTCATTAAATAAAGATGGATCCCAATTCCACGGATAAACGTTTGTTATAACATAATTTTCTTATATGAATTTTTGGACACGTGCGTTATCTTGTTTTATTTGGATACCTATCGCAATAGTTTGTAGAGGAAATAGCTATTTAGGACAACAATAGCCCGCGTCCTAGCAAGG
>NC_051413.1:3528720-3528959 GCF_015228065.2 Penaeus monodon
ATTTGTTAAGAAAGATGTTGCAAGACCTGTCGTAGTTGTACAGAACCGATTGTTTGCTCGTAAGTGATTTTTTCAACTTTCCGGATGAAATCATTTACTTTCATAATATTCATGGAATTTAGGAAAACATCTGTGTTTTTTTAACTGTAGTGTTTTAATAATTTTGCTTGTTTTGGTGGATATATTATATAAATTCATTTTAAATTTGAAGTGCTTTGTTTTTTGCATTGTAAACATGA
>NC_051413.1:3529536-3529701 GCF_015228065.2 Penaeus monodon
CCAATTATTCCAATATTTCCAGTTACATTCTCTAATGTGGAGGAAGTACCCTCTGCTGGTCTGTTAATAAGTTGTTTTGAGTTTATGAATAAAAGAGGCAAATGGGCGGGTATGGGGGGGGGGGGTTGCAAAGACATAAAACCAAACTTTACTTTAGACTGTATC